>NC_063261.1:98858-398858 GCF_019578655.1 Ricinus communis | reverse complement strand
CTTTTGGGTTGCTAATATGCTTAAATCCTTTAGCTTTAGCTTGGCTCCTTCAATAGTTGGCAAAATTCTATCTTAATCTTAAGTTTTCTAGGTATTCCACTCCTCTCTCTTATTCCAAATTTTGTGTTTTTGGCCATGTACGAATTTTAGAGAAATGAAGAGGTAAAATGAGCTTGCTCATGGTTCCAATTTCCAATATTCCTCTCTTAATGCCACCACCTACTAAACTATTTTTATCACCCTAAATTAATTCTTACTAACCATATATAGGTACTAACTTTTAATTGTATCTTTTAAGTCCAATCTATTTACCCAACCTTCAACTATTGGTTCAATTAAGTCTTAAGGCTTAATACACATAACCCAAGTACTTAATCAACTTATCTAAATTAATAATCTAATATCATGCTTCTTATTCTCTACTTATAATTAATATATATTTGTTCTCATAAAATAAAAATATCATTGATATACCATCATATGCCCAATGATTAAATGTAAATGCACATAACATGGATGATGAGAAAATGCAGGCGTTACAGCATCTCTTTCCAAAGATATGTGTTATAAACACTCATTCAGATTCAAACAATTAATAGAATGATTTATGAGAAAGCATAATACTTTATAATGTAAATATGTAATGTTATGTACTAGACTCTATGGTTATTCTAGCTGTTGATTGTGAATCACATAGAATAAACTCACAAGATACATTCATTTCATTTTAAAAGGAAAGCATGACTATTGGAAAGCATTCCAAAAAGGTTATTCTTACAACTTAAGCTCAATATATCTCATTATATTTGAGGTAATATATGAGAGATATTTGGATCTTTAATATTCTTTTCAAGAATAAGGTGTGGTTCTTAAATATTATTGATCTAAAGAGTTAGATAAACAAAAGATTCATTCTCAAAAAACCAAGGTCTATTTTGCGATCAAAATATTATATTGAAGCATTACAAATAAAGGGCTTATTAGTAAAATATAAAGATAAAGCTAATACCCATTGAGGATAACAAAGTTGATCCTCCAACAAAGTTGTTTGACCTAGTAGTAACATGATTATCATAAGAAAGAGTTCGATATTGGATACCATGATGATTGTGCTTTAGTGCAACAGGGAGATTGTTAGAGTATGCCCTAAAGAAAAAGAGTTATTAGATGATTTGTGCTAATTTATACATCACAATTGATGGCATAGAATTATACTATCAATCTTTCAAAGATAAACAAAAAGCTAATAAACATCCTAAGTATCCTAAATATATACATCATCAATAATAAAATAAACAACAATTGAAAAACATAAAAGAAGGTTGAAGTGGAATTCGTCTCCGTTTTCCTCTTCTTGATCATCTGGAAGGTTGCTCTCAATGTCTGTCTTCAATACCCCAAAGTTCTCTCTGTCCCGAATCCCCTTTCTCTTTCTTTTTCTTTTCTTTTCAATCAGGCTTCGGGATCCAACAAGGCTTGGATTTGGGCCCTGCTTACCAACACGGCCTGGATCCATGCTGTGTTGGGCTAAAATTATACATCTGCCTTCTTTCAGCACGGCTTGGATTTGGGTTGTGCTGCTTAGCATGAGCATGCTCCTAGGCCATGTTACTCTCGGGAACTGTGTTGTATATTGTTTCTTCTCGCCATGGGTAAGGAATTTCCAGCCCTCGACCTAGCGTGCTCGGCTTGGCGTGTTGTCTGATCTGGCCTTGCGATTCATCCGTTTCTTCTCAATTTTGGTCTGATTTCTCTCTAACTTTGATGATATATCTAGAGAAACACCTAAAACACAAAGGAAACTAAAACATGGTGATTCTAATACAAATACACATAATTTGCCCTAAAAACAACTCAATCAAGCATGCAAACATGTGTAATATTAAGGATATCAAAATCTAAAAAATGGTTATTGACAACTGTCCTCGGTTTGTCGAAATTATAAGCACATATGTGATTAAATAAGTTGAGACAAATCATAATATCAAGGATATGACAAAAGAATATGATTTTCAAGCTATAAAAACCATGCTTCATAAGCCTAAGTGATACAAATTTTTTTGACTTGGGAGCCATACCAGCTTGAATTGAGGACCATGCCTAATTGAATTAAGGACTACACCTACTTGGATTGACGACTACGCTTGCTTAAGTTGAGGAGTTCGACTGCTTAATTGAAGGACTACGCCTGATTCAATTTGAGGACCACACTTGCTTTAATTTTGATGCCTTTACCTGCTTATTTCTTAGGACTAAGTCTGATTCAATTTAAGGATCATGCCTTCTTTAATTTTAAGAACTACGCCTGCTTAATTGATTTCCCACTTTCGGGTATTGAATTTGATTTTAAGTTGAAAAACTCCACTTCAAGATGTAATTGCATTGATCAATGTCTTCTAGGGACTGCACTGATAATTTGCCCATCTAGGGACTAACAAGTTTCTGGTGTGCAGGATCCTCAGACGAAGCAAGTATAGAGCATACGCTTGTTAAATCTTAAACAAGAATGGAAAATAAGATGATAAATTTATTAATAAATGAACAAATATACAAACTTTGGAATAAAAGCTTTAAAATAGAAGCTTTAAACAAAAGAAATATAACTTACAAGAGGAAGGTGGTTTTCTCACTATCACTCTTACACTCTCTCTTTTCTCACTATATTTCTAATGGTATGACTTGAAGAATACAAGAGTCTCTTATTATTTTTCAGTCTGCCCTCTGCTTTGGAAAACTCCTCTATTTATAGAGGTCTTCAGCCTTCAAGCTTTGGATGCTCTTCATAGTGGAATGAGGGGCTCCACGTCTTTTGTATTCTTGATAATGGAGTAAGATGCTCCATGACTTTTGCAGAGGTTATCTGCCATACTTTGGAGAAGAATCTTTTACTTTTTTAAAGAGTCTTTTGTCTTCTTTCTTTTCTTTTTAAATGACTCTCTTTTTTCTTTTTTTTTTCTTTTTTATATTATTATTGGGCATTTGGCCCATTACATAAATATTTTGGGCTGCCATTTCTAGTTTTCAACCCAAGGGCTTTACAGAGGTGTCATTTGATGGGCTTGAATATCCCAAAACAGTCATCTTCGTTCGAGTCACCTTCTAGGTCTATTGCTGCTGAGCTAGTGCTAGAAGAGGAAGATGAAGCTTTCGATTTTCCTTTGGAAGAGGCGGTTTCCGACAACTGTTTGATCAATTGTAAGAAATCTTCTTTTGTTTGAGCTGCCGCTAGCTTTGGAATAATGAAGGACTTCTGTGCCAGGAAAGTGGTCTGTTCTTTCGAAGGTGGCAAGAAGCTATTCTTTGAAAGGAAACTTTGTACCAACTTCAGAGATAATTTTTCTTGGTGGTTAAATTTATCCCACCATTTGACTTTGAATCTTCGGGCAAGGATGATTTCTCCATCTGCTGCTTGATTGAAATAGAAATACCATACACATACCCAGGGGAGAAAAAAGTTTGAACAAAATAGAAGTAAAGGGGGAAAACGTCTTTCTACTTTGTTTGGTTGATAGTGGGCTTTGAATAGGTTAAACAGAGGTAGAACTTCTGGTATTATAGTCTCAGGAACATTGCCATAAAAATTCCACCATTGTTTAAACTAATATGGGATCTTTGAAGTTTGGATTGAGCTTGTATCGAAGTAGAAAAGCCAGGAATGGCTTTGTCTTTCATTTTGAAAAAGAAAGGTATTAAACCAAGCTTGTTGGTAATCCCAATAGTTGAAAGAAGTGTTTAGGCTTGATGGGTAGGTTCTTTGGAGGGAAGTTGGAAAAGATCTTGATGAGTATAAATCCATCCCCCAATCTGAAGGGTGAAGGATTCTTTGTATGGTGCATGTGGAATATGCAGGGTCTTTATGCTCTTTGTGCTTTTTGAAGTGTTTGAACTTTGCGGAACCAGTTACCTTAAGGATAGACTGGTAGTAGGATTGAGGTTTTGAAATATTCCAGGGCTTGAAATACCATCCTGGAGGGAAAATTTTTGAGATCAGTTTTGAGGAGCTTTCTATACAGAATCCTTCCTCAATAGTTAAAATGCTTTGAAAATTTTGTTTTTTTATATACTCATTAGATTTGAAAAGTTTCGTTTGTGACAAAATTATTTCTTGAGAGTTGGGCTTTAAAATACTTTGAGAGCTCTGAGATAGGTTTTGAGGGAAAATTTCTATCTCAGGTTTTGAAAAAGGGATAGAAAGTATACCTTTACCCTTGTTGGAAGAGGAGGATGTCTTTGGAGAGACCTCGGGGTGAAGTTGTATCATTTGCTTTGAATATTCTTCGATTCTTTTTAGAAATTCAGGATCTTGCTGTGCAAGCCACTCCTGAATTTGTAATTGTTGTTGTTGGGTCGGATCTACCTTGCTTTTGTCAATTTCTTCCTAGATGATTTCAGTCCAGGTTCGGATAGGCTTTGAAGAGGAGGGTAAAATCTCCTTCTTTGGACTTTGAACAGGCTTTGAACTTGCTGTCAACTTTTCTTCTTTTGCCTTTGATTTTCTTGGCATTTTCACTCCTGTTTTTGAAGGAACTCTCTGGTTAGAAAGTCTGGAATTGAATTCGAATCTCCTCTTATGTATTCGATTTCAAAATCAAAAACAGAAAGAATGGCTTGCCATTTGGCAAAAATCTATTTTGAAGCTATGTTTTGAACATCTTTTTGCAAGACCTCTTTAGCAGATTTACAATCAATCCTTAAAAGAAATTTTTGGTTTAAAAGGTCGCTTTAAAATTTTGAAATGCACAAAACTATCGAAAGAATTTCTTTTTTGATAGTTGAATAATTTTTTTTGTGTATCATTCCAGTGTGCAGAAGTAAACTGGACAATACATTCTTTATTGTTTTGGACTTGCTTAAGAATCCCACCATATCCTAGATTTGATGAATCAGTTTCAACTATTTTGAATGCAAATGGATCAGCTAGGTGTAAACATGGTATTTCAGAAACTTGCTTTTTAATGCTTTGGACAATCTTTGTATGCTCATCGGTCCATGCAGGGGGATTTTTCTTTAACCTATCATGGAGGGGCTTTGCTCGACAGTTCAAATTCGGATAAAAATCCATCACATAATTTAAACTACCAAGGAATCTTTGTAATTGAGTTTTTTCCAAAATTTTATCTGGAAATTTTGAAGTAGAGGCTAGAGACCTTTCAATTGGGGTGATAGTTCCCCGGGAGATATAGTGACCAAGAAATCTAATTTTTGTTTGGAATAAAGATATCTTGGATCCTTTTCAAACCCATATCCTGTTTCAAGTGAAAAATCTGGATTTGTTTTCCTTTAATCAAAGCATTTATCTCAAAATTATAAATTGAGTGGGCTTTGATAAGATTGAGATTAATTTTCTTGGGTTTTTCTATAAAAGGAAAAATAATCTTTGAATTTTACCAGCAGTAGTTACTTTGAAAGGAGTAATTAAATTAATGAAAGGAGTTCCCAAGATAACTGTTTGCTGCAAATCCTTTGTAAGAATAAAAACATTTTTTAAAGCAATATTATTATTTAGAATTGCAGCTTCAGTTTTTCCCGCAATTCTAATCTTTGAACTATTGGCTGAGGTAAGCCTTCCTTTAGTTTCTTGATGATACCTTTTAGGAACCAGCTCATAATTGATACAGTTGAGGTCTGCTCCTGTATCAAATAAAGCGATAGTTTCTGTTTAGAAATCACCAGGGAAAATGAGTTTTATTTGGATCAAATATTTTCTTGAGGTAATTTCTTTTAAAACGTTAATGAAGTTTTCTGGAATATTTTCAGAAACCTCAAGATTTTGAAAATCATTTTCTTCTTCAGAATCAAAATCACTATTTTGTTTAAGAATCAAGCTTTGTAGCAAAACATAATCATTTTATTGTTTTTCTTTCAAATCTTTGAGCTCTGTTTTGATGGCTTTGATTTCTTTTTGAAGTTCTTGAACGGTAGGAAGAGAGTTTTTTAGCTTTCTCCCTTTATCCAAGATCATAGTAAGATCATAAGTGTTCTTACTAGAAGAGGGGACAAGGGTTTCAGTTTTTAAGATTTCTTTCAAAACTTGCTTTTGGATTTAGGGGTCATTAATATGCTTTACGGCTTCAAGAAGAGCTTCTTGTTGCCTAGTGAGCATATTAATATTCTTTGAAATATCTTCAGAATAATCGGATGAGGTTTTGACTTCATCAATTTGAAACTCTTCCTCACTATTCGAAAATTCTAATTCAGAAGAATCAATAAGAAGAGCTGAAATTTTGCTCAAAATTTCATCTTCTATTTGGAGCTCATGGAGTTTTTTAGAAAACTTGCAATATTTTGAAGTATGACCCTTTTTGCCACACTTATAGCAAGTAATTTTGCTGAAATCTTTTTTGGAATTTTGTTTTGGAAATTTAGAAGAGGATGGCTTTTTATAGAAATTCTCCTTGTTTTTGGGAGTTTTCCTATTTTTGAAAAATCATTTTTTCTTAAAAGATTTGGAAAAATCTTCTTTGCATTTTCATTTGTGGGTAGGGGAAGGTTCTATGGGATTATATTCAAACTGGTTACAAAAACTACCTAGCTCTTGCCTAGTCTTCTTCATTTTCCATTTGAGTTGTCTTTAGAGTTTAAGGTCATGGCAAATCTTCAAACCTTCTTTCTGGGTGAGGCTAACTAATTCACCATAAGTGTAGAAATCATAAGGGATCTGGCCATTATGGGCTTCTCTTATGGTATTCCTAACTCTTTCACCTAGTATCTTAGGTAAACTAGCTAAGAATTTTTCTTTCCAGAAAGCTTGGAAATTGCTAAGCTTTTTACAGATTAGATTGCTAAGGAGCTCAGCATTCTTATCTTTTAGAAGAGAAAGGTCTCCTAAGAAGTAGAGGGAAATCATCAAAATTAAGGTTGACACAGCATCCTCAATTGGATTTCCTAGGTCATCTAAGATGGGGGTCCCTTCTATTGTGGTTTGGATAGCACCTAGGATTTGGAGCTGATGTGCTTGTGTGAGATGGTAATCCTACCATCCTTTAAGCTGGCCAGAAAATCCAGCTATGAGGAGTTCAACAATGGCTCTATCAGAGGTACCACTTTGGGTTTTGTAGGCATTGGCTGACATGGTCATCTGTTGTAAGAGACCAAGAATATTGTATTCTGACGTTCCATCTATATTCCATTTATAGATAGAAGAGGCATTGAATCTAGATTGGGTTAGGATATTATTCCTATTTTCTATTCCTAGATATGGAGCAGTATTCCTAGGAGTATGTCAGGTCAATCTAGGGGCTTGCCATCCCAATCTATTGATGTTGGAGGGCTTTTCAGTGACACTTTCAAGCTCTGAATCATTGGATTCATCGCATTGGGCTTGATCTATAGCACTGATATTCCTACTGCTTTGAGGAGTATCTGGCACTAGGTTTTTGGAAGACTCGAACCCTAGCAGCTCAAATCTTCAAACCTTCTTTCTGGGTGAGGCTAACTAATTCACCATAAGTGTAGAAATCATAAGGGATCTGGCCATTATGGGCTTCTCTTATGGTATTCCTAATATGGTGGGATTCTTAAGCAAGTCCAAAACAACAAAGAATGTATTGTCCAGTTTACTTCTGCACACTGGAATGGAACATAAAAAAATTATTCAACTATCAAAAAAGAAATTCTTTCGATAGTTTTGTGCATTTCAAAATTTTAAAGCGACCTTTTAAACCAAAAATTTCTTTTAAGGATTGATTGTAAATCTGCTAAAGAGGTCTTGCAAAAAGATGTTCAAAAGATATATATATATATATATATATATATACCTCCTTATCCATTCAATCCATTCTTCCTACTTTTTCTCTGAGTTCCCTTTTTGCTCTTTCTTTGATTTCTTATCCATATTTCATGAAATTAGTCCCGAGATGGCCAGCTCCTCTATGAGATTTGCTATACATACTCTAATCGCACTGGATTAGGGCTTTTCACCACCTATTTCGTGTCAAAATGACCTAAGGCCTGTGAAAGGGTGAAAATCCCCACTTTGGCTAAATTGAGCACGTTCTAGGCTTTTTGGCCATTGGTGAGGTATTTCTCTTGTACTAGATACTTATTATTGCCATTTAAACACTAGATACACACGTAATTTACTCAAGAAACACCAAAATTCATGAAAATTTAACAAAAATATGAGCGCCCTAGCCGACAGAGCCGGTCGGGCGCACGTAGGCCGAAAAGTAATTTTCTATGCATTTTTTGATGAAAATACTTTAAAATAGTTAATATACTTACCAATATTGTGCCACGTTACTTATGTATTGTGTTTTTATACCTATTTTCTTGCATCTTTAGAGCGATGTTGTGTCGATCCGGTTTGTCAAAATTTTATACGGTGTGCGTGAGTTATTTTATGAGTTGTCGAGCTTCGTCCATGCCCATATTGGTGACATCGAGTTCCGCCGGTTCATTGCCCTATTACTATTTATCACTGGGAGGATCGACGATAGCTCGATCTATGCACTACTCGAGAGATGGATGGACACCACCCAATCCTTTTATACCCCGGTCAGAGAGCTGACACTATCTTCGCGTTCCTTCATTGCCATCATGGGGATTAACTACACAAGTACTCCTGCACCTTTTGACAATTCCATACATGACCAGTGATCCAATGTTCTAGACTAGTTTATTATTAACCTAATAGGGTTCTTGCCCCATGCAAGAACACATGATGCCTGGCCTATTAGAGCGTCCCCCTCCATTACAGAGGATTCAGGCCTTGGACCACTCGAGAGGTAGATCAACTGGCTCGAGCCTTCCTAGTTTATCTTTTCGGTACTACATTATTCAAAGATTTATGGAATTTGCTGAACTTCCACTTTATGGCTCTATTGAGGGATTTAGACCAGGTTTCATCCCTTAACTGAGGGGATGCTATGCTTGCCTACTTATACCAGCAAATGGACATCATAATTTGAGGGAGCAATAGGGTTTTGGCTTTTGGCGCGTCGTGCATGTAAGTCTTGACTATCACTTTGATTCTTCATTTTTATTCGTAATTGTACAAGATTTACTAGCTTATTTTGACTGTAGGTATGGGCTTTAGAGATTGGTCTTCTAGTAGGCTCCTAGCCTATTAGCATAGCTCGAGCCTTCCCTTGCTGGAGCTACTAGGGTTCGAGTAGTAGCGTCTCATTGGAGTGTGCGTAGGTCCACGTGCACCGTATGTGGATCAACTCCATCTCTTGGGACCAGGTAAGAAAAAGATTTATTAGTTACATTTTCAATTAAAAAGTTTGATTACTTCGCATCTTTTAGATTTGCAGAGATTGGCTCGGGGAGCACTGTCACTAGTACCCTTGTTTGTGACCTGCCACAAATCTCGAGCTTAGGAGAGTTTCCTGGTTGGCCCCACTTATAGGGCGTGGTATCTACAATGTTGAGTGCCTTTGTCTCCTCCATTATCTACGTTTTGGATAGCCGACATTGCCGATATGGAGTTTGACAACCTCGAGGACTTTACCATCCGGTATTGGAGGATAGATTACACCTCCTTCATATCTCAACTACTAGGGCCTGTGCCCTTGGATGGCGAGACCATCACTTAGGTATTTTCTTATTCTGACTTATTTATCGAATTATTCAGTTTTTATTTTTGCTTGGTCCTCATTCCTCTATTTTAGTTTTCACACCCTGCACCTCGAGCTTTTGAGTCAAAATAGCGATCTGTCAGTCGTCCTAGGCTTACTCGCATTATAGGCTAATTGACAATCATTGCCTCTAAGTGCCTCTAATGGCAACATCGGATGTGATCCTATAGAGTATCCCGTTCCTTCTGGACCCGACGGTGTCCTACTGAAGCCCTTCTCACACTGTTGATCACCTCGCGAATGAAATGTATGTATATGTGTTTGATGAATAATATAGTAAATCATGGGATCACTAGCTATCTCAGCATCCATTTTTCAGATCTAGATATTGAGGGAATTATGCAAAACCTGATGATGAAAGTCATAGTCTTTCTCGAGACTCGGGAGATTAAGGAGGGGTGAATCCGAGTAAGGGTTGAGAATAATTGGACTTAAAATTATTTTTCTATAATTAATTTGGACCAAAAATTGATAGAAAAGACAAAGTTTGAGGGGTGAAATGGTAATTTTTTACAGTTCAAGCACTAAAATTGTCAAAAGTTTTGAGACTTTTTTTCCATTAGTGCCAATCGCCTTTTTGTACAGCTGAATCAGCTCTATACAGAGCTGATCGACTTAGCATACAGCTGAATTGGCTCTATGCAAAGTCGACTAGCTATTTTCCAAAATCTGACACCATTACACGTGTATTTTTGACCTAAAATGCTAAAATTAGTAAAAGAAGAAGTTTCTAGAAGATATTTATGATAATTATTGAGACTTTTAAATATATTTAGTGATAATTACTTGATTTAAAAGATTTTATTGAGTATTAACCTGATAAGAGAAAAGGTAATCGATTGATTTTTTTTTAAATAATGGCATTGTTATATGCACCTTTTGGGTTCCTCACCCTACTCTTACGCCTAGGGTTAGTGACACTCAGTAATTATTAGAGTGACATACACATCAATATTTAGGGCTTCAGTAGAAGGGAAAATCATTAAGTAAGAACTAGAGATTTAGAAATTTACTTTTAAACGAAAGATTTCCCAAACCCAAGTAGCATTAGATTACAACTGATATTCGATTACACCACCTCTTTATCCCTAGGGACTCAAAGATAAGCATTCAATAGTGACAACCTAATGGTTCCCAAAATTCAACATCCACATCATCATCTTTCCCTTCTCTTAAAATTTTCTTTATTGTTTTTCCTATTTTCTTTGTTAGAAATATGATTAGGATTGTCTTTATTTTGTTATTTTGTATGATCCATATGATTTACATGATTAGATTAGTTTCTTTTCTTGAATTAATATGTTTTGATATTATTGGGTTTTGAATCTAATAATCTGATATGATAAATGCTGGGAATTGAATTTGATAATATGGCATGTGTTGGGCTTGGAATCTAATGATTAGAAAGATTAGGATTATATGATTTCTGTCCTTTTATGAATTAGAGATCATCCCGGTGGTCTTGTCAGTTACCGTTTTGATCGTCTCCTCGAGGGTAGCTGTTGTGCTGACACTTATACCAGACGTGGGTGGTCTAATGAATGCATCAACAATTCCCAGACATCGGTTGTCTTCTTCTCCTTCCTGTACCGTTCTAGCAATACGACATCCCCGTCTTCAGGTGCTTGCTTCTCCTGCTTCAACTCTTGCACCCCGGCTTCCTTACCTTACTCGTTGGCTCAGTTTCGGAATCACTATCCGCCAGATGTCCTTGTCCTCAGTGTCTTGAACTTCACTCTCATCCCTATAACTATACCAGATGTCGATAGCCATGACCGACTTCTCATCCCCAACTACTCGGATATCGGTTGAGCGTGGCCTCGAATATCGGACCTTAAAGTCATACTTGCTTAAGGGCTGCTGATGGGTTGCTAATCGTGTTAGCTACAATCTAAGGCAGTGTACCTATCGATGCAGTCTAGCACTAATGGCGAGTATCAAGGTCGTATTCCTCGGGAAAGTGAAAGCCTAGCGTTACTTCTTTGTTCTTTGTTATATTAACCTAAAATGGATGATGATAATTTCTAAACTTACTATTAACTACAAGCTAAGTTCTGAGGGAGATGCAGGAGTAATTGATAAATGAAATAATCAAGACAAGAAGACAAACCCAAAGGGAATCTAAACTAGTTGGCAACCGAACAAAAGATAAAGGATCGGTGAGTCTAATTATGCTACCCGTGGACGAATTCTTAACCGAATTCGGTTTCTCTCTCGAGATAACCGAATTCCTAAACCTAATAACCTAAAGTTGGAATCTCTTCCTAACGATTGATTCTTAAATTAGCATTAAGCTTTAATCCGCCTCTATTAAACTTTGTTAATTCTTAATCCGGCTAGTTAATTATCCTTATCTCTATGCGATTATTAACCAGTTCTTGTTATTCAAAATTCCAATTGCCAAACGGATTTCTCAATCTTATAAAGCAATCTAAACATCACAATTCACGTCTCATGAATAATGCATAATCTTATTAATACTGAAAACAAGAAGAATAGAAAACCAACTCAAACAATCCAACAATATAATATCAAGCCAACACAGTAAAGAAATCCCAATGGATTAAATCAGTCTAGCTAAACATGTTCATGTTGAAAACAATCTAGGAAATCAATTACAATGAAAGAATAATGAAAATAAAACATGTACACCCTTTTCTCTCGAATTGGATGAACAGCTCCAAATCTGGATCTACACTTTGATTAATCTCCCAAACTGCCTCTTGAATTGCTTCCATTACGGTTTTGCACTCGGAACCTTGTGATTCCGGGATTCTTACTCCCCATGAACTCTCTCTCGCAATCATGCAGAAGCCGAACCCGTGAGGCTCTATGTCACTCTTTTCCTCCTCCAAAAGAACTCAAAATTGCCTATATAATTGATTCAGGGAGGGTCCAGTGTGATGATTCAAAGACCTGGCCGAGTCAGTGTGATGATTGACCGGTCGAGTCAGTGTGATGATTGACCGGTAGTCTAAACAATCTTGAATCTGTGATCTGTTGTCTTGACTCCTTCAAGCCGTGCCAAGCGGTCTTGAGCCACCACAGGCCGTCTTGGAGGCCGTGGTGGCTCTGGTCGTCTTGAAATGGCATAATTGGGGATAGCCTCTTGGTAATTCAGCACGGCCAGAGTCCAGGCCGTGCTCAACCCTCGGGGTACTAGTTCTCACCCAATTTGATGGATTTTGGTCCGTAATCACACGTATTTCCCTCGATTATTGATGGTGTCATTCGAAAATGACCTGGAACGAGAAAGGAAACAAAAGACAGGTGATTCTAGCATAAAACGGGATAATCATGCATAAAAATGTAAACAATCGAGCATGAAAACATGTGTAGTATGATGCTTATTAGCTGCCCAAGTCTCCACACTCATACCAAGAAAGTTGCTCAACTTCCCAATCTCTCTAATTGATTAAGTCTTGAATCTCGTGCTTGAGATGGTGGCACCGGTCGGTCACATGCTAAAAAACCTGGTGATACTCACAATACAAACCATTATGAGGCTCAGGATTGTCTTTTGGCGATTGGGGCTTAAGCTTTACACTCTATTTTAAGTGTCGGAACACCGTGGATAATGGTGCCCCTAGCTCAGAGAAGGATCTTTGTGGGCTATCTAGTTTATCTTCTAGCTCGGTTTGAGGTACATCTTTGAAAGAGTTCATGATCTCCTCTTCACTGAAATTGGGATGGATCATGGACACCTGGTTTAGGAGTGGTGTGTTTTGTATTGAGACTTTTAAACATATTTAGTGATAATTATTTGATTTAAAAGATTTTATTGAGTATTAACCTGATAAGAGGAAAGGTAATCGATTGATTTTTTTTTTAAATAATGGCATTGTTATATGCACCTTTTGGGTTCCTCACCCTACTCTTAGGCCTAGGGTTAGTGACACTCAGTAATTATTAGAGTGACATACACATCAATATTTAGGGCTTCAGTAGAAGGGAAAGTCATTAAGTAAGAACTAGAGATTTAGAAACTTACTTTCAAACGAAAGATTTCCCAAACCCAAGTAGCATTGGATTACAACTGATATTCGATTACACCACCTCTTTATCCCTAGGGACTCAAAGATAAGCATTCAATAGTGACAACCTAATGGTTCCCAAAATTCAACACCATCAACATCCACATCATCATCTTTCCCTTCTCTTAAAATTTTCTTTATTGTTTTTCCTATTTTCTTTGTTAGAAATATGATTAGGATTGTCTTTATTTTGTTATTTTGTATGATCCATATGATTTACATGATTAGATTAGTTTCTTTTCTTGAATTAATATGTTTTGATATTATTGGGTTTTGAATCTAATAATCTGATATGATAAATGCTGGGAATTGAATTTGATAATATGGCATGTGTTGGGCTTGGAATCTAATGATTAGAAAGATTAGGATTATATGATTTCTGTCCTTTTATGAATTAGAGATCATCCCGGTGGTCTTGTCAGTTACCGTTTTGATCGTCTCCTCGAGGGTAGCTGTTGTGCTGACACTTATACCAGACGTGGGTGGTCTAATGAATGCATCAACAATTCCCAGACATCGGTTGTCTTCTTCTCCTTCCTGTACCGTTCTAGCAATACGACATCCCCGTCTTCAGGTGCTTGCTTCTCCTGCTTCAACTCTTGTACCCCAGCTTCCTTACCTTACTCGTTGGCTCAGTTTCGGAATCACTATCCGCCAGATGTCCTTGTCCTCAGTGTCTTGAACTTCACTCTCATCCCTATAACTATACTAGATGTCGATAGCCATGACCGACTTCTCATCCCCAACTACTCGGATATCGGTTGAGCGTGGCCTCGAATATCGGACCTTAAAGTCATACTTGCTTAAGGGCTGCCCAAGTCTTCACACTCATACCGAGAAATTTGCTCAACCTCCCAGTCGCTCTAATTGATTAAGTCTTGAATCTCGTGCTTGAGATGGTGGCACCGGTCGGTCACA
Source organism: Ricinus communis (assembly GCF_019578655.1). NCBI lineage: Eukaryota > Viridiplantae > Streptophyta > Magnoliopsida > Malpighiales > Euphorbiaceae > Ricinus > Ricinus communis. The sequence goes on along the minus strand of NC_063261.1, from coordinate 384,325 downwards.
TGCTCAAAAACCTGGTGATACTCATAATACAAACCATTGTGAGGCTCAGGATTGTAGTTTGGCGATTGGGGCTTAAGCTTTACACTCTATTTTAAGTGTCGAAACACCGTGGATAATGGTGCCCCTAGCTCAGAGAAGGATCTTTGTGGGCTATCTAGTTTGTCTTCTAGCTCGGTTTAAGGTACATCTTTGAAAGAGTTCATGATCTCCTCTTCACTAAAATTGGGATGGATCATGGACACTTGGTTTAAGAGTGGTGTGTTTTGTAATTTGGTATAGGGTTTCTTCTAGTACTGGGTTGGTCAGGGTCAGAGAGCTTTCCGACATTGATAAGGTCCTAGATTTCATGTTTTAGCCGGATGCAATTGTCGATATGGTGGGCAGGTGTTTGGTGGAATTTACAATAGGTGTTAGGTTTGTATTTAGGTGTGAGCATGCCATTTTGAACGAATCTCTCAACGATCTTAGAGAGTGGTTGGTTGAAGTTGGAGTACTTCATCGGTTGTTGTACAACATTTACATCTAGGGTCTTGCTCCTTCCAGCCTAGTGGTCTGATAGGCTAACTGTGTTAGCTACAATCTAAGGCAATGAACCTATCGATACAGTCTAGCACTCATGGCGAGTATCAAGGTCGTATTTCTCAGGAAAGTGAAAGCCCAGAGTTACTACTTTGTTCTTTGTTATATTAACCTAAAATGAATGATGAATAATTTCTAAACTAACTAATAGCTACAAGCTAAGTTCTAAGGGAGATGCAGGAATGAATGGATAAATGAAATAACCAAGACAAGAAAGCAAACCCAAAAGGAACCTAAACTAGTTGGCAATCAAACAAATGATAAAGGATTGACGAATCTAATTATGCTACCCATGAACGAATTCTTAACTGAATTCAGTTTCTCTCTCTCGATAACCGAATTCCTAAACCTAATAACCTAAAGTGGGAATCTCTTCCTAACGATTGATTCTTAAATTAGCATTACGCTTTAATCCGCCTCTATTAAGCTTTGTTAATTCTTAATCCGGCTAGTTAATTATCCTTATCTCTAAGTGATTATTAACCAGTTCTTGCTATTCAGTAGGAAGTGTAGATCTAGAGATAAGTCACACATGTGATGATTGAATAATTTTGCTTGGGGGCTGTTCTGATACTTGTGCAATGCTAGCTGCCTTTATCACAATCTCATATAAATAGCAACAAATCATAAGGTTGAATTGGCTCTGTGCATAGCCGACCGGCTCTACACGGTGTCAATTCATGGTTTTCTTGATCCGACATTATTTTTTAGCATTTTAACGTCAAAAATAAGTTTCTAGAAGGATTTTGTTGATAAATACGATATTTATTTGATTTTATTAGAGATAATCTCTAAGAAACTTAAAATATATTGATATGTTCCTAGGGTTTCCCAAACTTTAGCCCTATAAATACACACTTAACTCTTAGGTCTAAAGGGGGGAAAAGAAAGAGAAAAAGGGAGATACCAATTAGCAGTCGATACACCTTTTAAGAGAAAAGATACAGAGAGGTGGGACACTAAGAAAGAACAAAAGAATTAGAAAGTTTTTAAAGAGAACGACATAAGTTTTTTCATATCCCAAGTAGCACTAGATCCTTAACCGGTCTTCGATTCAACTGCATCATCGTCTCTTGAGACTCGTAGAACAATCAACTATGGTGACAACCTGAGGGTTCCCCCATATCCACCATCATCCATCATCTTCCAAAACTGGATTTTTGATGGTGTCCTAGGAACATGATTTTCTTATTGATTTATGTGTTTTATGTGATTAAAATAGGTTTTTTATATGATTACATATTATAACATTGTTGGAAATCAAATTTGATAATTAGAACATTGCTATGAATTGAATATGATAATAAGAACATGTAGGATTTTGATTGTGTTTTCCCCTTTAATCGGTAACATGATTAGGGTTTTAGATTCGATTCATAATTCTTTCATATTCTTAGTTAAATGTTTCAGGATCGCATGATCAAAATCTGATATCTTACCCTTTTTTGTTTACTGTTAGTTTAAGTATTCTAGGGTTTGCATGTTCTAGGGTTTCTATTCCATTTATGTTCTTTTTATGATATTGATTTAGTTTTTCCCGTTTTAATTGATCTCGCATTTCTGGTGCATGTGTAATTGGCTCCGAGGCATCGAATCGAGGGAAGAATTGTTGAAAATCGCCTTCCAAAGCCCTAGAGCCGATTAGCTCAGTGTAGAGCTAATTTGTTCTACACCTATAGCAGATCGGCTCAGCATCCCAAAACCCTAGATTTTGGCCATTTATGGATTTTTGATGTATTTGTTAATTTATTTACGTTATGCACTTAGTTTTAGGTTTTTTTTTTCTTCCCCTTTTTAGTTGTAGGTGGGTTGTAATAGCTAGATTTATTTTATGTACTTTATTTTTTGCTTGTTTTTATTTACTGCATGATTCAATAAGTGTAAAATGATTGATTAACTAAAATAGGCCACATAGACTAAGCCTTAAAACTGGACCTGGCAGTATTAGCTTAATTTTGATGGTAACAAGCTTGAATCTAAAGTCCATATAGACTTAATAGGCTTTGCCATGCTTAATTAGGTTAAAATTGGGCCATATTAGATTCAGGGTCATTAAATTGGGCCTCTCCATAAAAAGTAGTTAATTAGACTTAACAGGCTTGGTTATTAAAGCATAACTTGTAATTGGGCTAGACTAGGCGGGCCTTATACATAATTAACTAATAAATTAGGTTAATAACTTTAAATATTAGGTTGTGCTTGAATAAAAAGGGCTAGACTTAGGTGTACCTTACATGCCGTAATGCTTGATGTGTAGAATATTATGCTCCATTTATAGGCCATTAAAAACTAAAATTAAAGACAGATATACAAAAGTAAGAAAGTTGGCTTTCGGATCCATCTTTGGATTTGTGATGTAAGTTTCATTATGGAATCGAAAAACATCACTCATTAGTAAAAGTGTCCTGGTTACCCGTGTGGTGACTCCCATCTCCGCGCTAGTCACTATGACTAGTTAGCGTGTTTCCAATTAGGTTATAAAGCCTTGCAGTGCCGTAGTCACTAAAGACACTTGATTGCACACTCGAAATCGCCGCCCATAGCAGACTCATAGCCTTTTTTGTCAATGCTTGCAAATGATTCTACTGATTCTAAAGACTTCTTTTAAGATAAGATTTCTCGAATGAAAGCTAAAAACTTTGGCTCTACCTATTTATTGTGCATGATGTCATGATTGATGGAGACTGAGTACTATAAGTTCTTGGGTTTTTCCTATCAGGGAGTTAAAGAAAAAGATCTTGCTTCTACTTAAATCTTATAGATTCCGCTTTTTATTTTGTTTTTCCTTTTAGAAGTGCATCAACAATGAAAAATTATATGCAAATTCAATAGAAATTATAACTAAAATTTGTTCATTTAATAAGGGCACAAGCAAGTAGATTATACACAAGGTTTTCTTTGGTAAGGTTCCGTTTTATTATCTTTGCATTTAGGGTGATCATATCATTTACTAAGTCCAAGTTTATCCTTTATTCACATGTAGGGTGATTTTGAGCATGAATTTAAACATACATAGAAAAGGGGGAAGGAGAATAGAGCCATAAAGGGATTAAGGAAAATGGCGGACCTCTATGGCCTAACTACTCTCATTTAGGGGTTAGGATTAAAGCATAGTAAAAATAAAATAAGCAAATTAAATGGACATGCAGTTTAATTAAAGTAGGCATAAATGGAATAAAATAAGAATATAACCAACATACTTGAATAAAAATAACAAAAAAAAATGTTTTCTATTTCATTGCAGAGGCTGACCTCGCTCGAGAACAGGTTGTGCTCGCGTGAGGTCAAGTTTTTAAGACACAAAATGGGCTCACAGTGTCATTTTGAACCTAACCCGTCTATTTCATGAGGAGAGAGACTAAATTTGCGCGAGCACATGTTAAGCTCACACGAGGTCAAACTGTAAACTCTTAATTAGTACATAAACGATGTCATTTAACCCAACAGGCCTTTGTTTGGGTTTAAATGGTCATTGGACTTATGCGAGCAGAGGTGACCTCGCGGGCACTCGGATTCCAGTGCTTGGAAACGCCAAACTAAACTTAAAGGGGCTAAACGACATCAGTTTCAAGCCTTAGTCTCCCTAACCTCACATGCGCTGAGAGTCACCTTGTGCGAGCCTAGTGGTTTAGGTACCTATGGTCGCCAAAATGACATCGCTTCACCCAAACATAAAAGCATAATATACAAAATGACAATAAGGACATCCAGTACTTACTGACCTTGCGCAAGCACAGGTTAAGGTAACTTCGCATGAGCATAGGTACCAAACAAGGCAGCCCAACTAGAAGGGTCCCCCCCACTTAGGCCGGTGAAACTGAAGGGTACTCCATGTATCATAATATATCGGGACATGATACCGATGACTGCATTCGCTTTAAGAAGGACATCCAGTACTTGCTCGACAGAAAGCTTATTATCGAAGACCAGCTCTTTAAAAGGGAGTCTCTGAAGTATTGAGGAAATGAGGGTAATGATTTGAGGTTTTCTAATGAAGCACCAATTTGGAGCAGTACTCAATATCCTTTTGAAAAGAACTTTGGTAGTCTTGTTTGTACTTAATAACATTGACATTTCTTTTGGAATGAATGGAGCAACCTATGTTTTTATAATTTAGAATGCTATTAACGATCTTCAAGTATCCTTTTGCTCATGGCACTTTGACACTATAAGGATTTTCAACCTAATAGGGAACATCCTAGCTAGTCCTAGAGACTAGCATGGAGATGGGAGTCGCCACCCAAATAATTCTACAGGAAACTTTTACTAATTGAGTGGCATTTCTCGATTTCATAAAAAAGCCTTGCCACATCTAGAGATGAATCTGAAAGCCAACTTCCTTATTATGTATCCTTTTTTAAAAAAATTATTTTTTAATGAGTTATTCCCTATAAACATAATAATTATATCTTTATAAATAACCACTACAGCATGTGAGGTTTACCGAAGTCTAGCCCATGTTAGTTAGGCCTATTCCCTATTTATTTTTAGCCTATTTTACTATTTGATTATGCAGAAGAGGCCCACTTAGTCTAGTGTAATTACAGATTATGTCTTGATTGCCAAATTTTAACTTAAATGGACTACTCTTTTACCTGCTAAGGCCAAATGAAGTGATCCTATTCTAAGTGAGTTCATTATTTGAATTAAAACATAGCAAAGGCCCACTAAGTCATATGAATTTTAACTTAAGCCCAATTTACCATCTCTTTAATCTAATGGACTAAAAGCTTCATACTATAGTCCAATTTTAAGAGCTATGTTTAGGTGTCCAATTTTTATTAACATTCAAGTAATCAAATATTTGCCATACATCCAAAAAAAGCAGATAAATCTAACTACTACATTCCTTTCTACAACTAATTAACTAAAAGATAGCCTAATTTAAGTAAAAAAAATGCAAAAATCGCCAAAAGGGTCAAAAATCCAAAAATTAGGACATCTTTAGGAATCTGCTGATTGGATGATGTCACTGAGGTGATCGACTCAACACTTAGCTTATTGGTTGTGCATTGAGCATATCAGCTCTAGGCTCTTGCTCAGGTTGACTTTGCTCGGTTTTGAGTCCTCCCTCACCCAGAATCCAATTAACATGCACATAACACATCAAATACAATTAGCATATCTAAAAAGGCATGAAATAAGACATAAACAAACGATTCTAAAGCAAAAACACATAAAACTTAGTAAAAATACACTTACATAAGACATAAACCTTTTTTATGGAAATTTTCTAAAAACTAATCATATGAACCTAAAACTAGATCTAATCGTGCAAACATATGGACCATCACAAAGAAAAAGCAAATCTACCATATTATCCTATCCATCCAATTCATCAAATCCAAAACCTAATTAAGAAAACCTTATTAGATTGAAAATCTAGTAGAGATACATATTACAAAAGCATGTAAGATTACCAAAACCCTATATCTAAACATACGAGACATTCAAAATACTAAAAATAATCATGAATCAACCTTAACATGTTCCTAATAACATGAATTGAAAGAAAAGAGCAGAGAGGATGCAAATGATGTTGGATTTGGAAACCCTCAGGTTATCACCATATTGTGCTGATCTTCGAGTCTCAAGTCATGACAAGAGGTAGAATCTAATATTAAACATGAATCCAGAGTTTTTAACGTTTGTGTTTGGTGTTTGATTTGTGGAAATGTTCCAGGAAAACCTATTATTGTTCTCCAAAGGTTTCCAAAAATAGAACTTTTAGTTATTGTGTGATTTGCTCTTATTTGCTAGCGACTACTAATGTCTACCAAGTAATAGTTGACAATTGCCAGTAATAGCTAACCCTAAACCTTGAGCCTCACTTTCTATTTATCACTAAAAGAAAATTAGAAACCCTAAGAAACCTAATAATATTGATATTTAAAAAGAAATGATTTTTTATTTATCAAATGTTCTGTTTGATAAATATTAAAATAAAATCCTTTTAAACTCAAATTATTATCGATAATAGCTTCTAGAAGATGCAATTTGGCATTTTAAATCGAGTAAATACATAAAAGACATCAAAAATAAAAATGGAGACCAATCGGGACTATGCTGAGCTGACCGGATCTGTGTACAACTGATTCGACTATACGCTAAGCCGGTTGGCTCAACGGCCAATTCATTTCAAAAATGTTTTACATTTTAGTCCATATACTTCAAAATCTGCAATTTCACCCCTCAAACTTAACTTTTTCTATAAATTTATTCCAAATGGATTTCAGAAGAATAATTTTGGTCTGATTACTAACGACGCTAATTGGGATTCCTCGTTCCTCACCTTCTCAAGACTCAAGAAAAGCAATAACTTTCATTATATGGTTTTCCATGATTCCCTTGAAATCTATATCCGAAAAATTGGTGCTAGCAGCTATCCCTGGTTTGTCGAGATTTATAAATATAAATTTATTTGATTAAATTGAGAAAAATCATAAATATTAAGGATACTACAAAAAGGATATGATGTCGAACTATAGAATGCACACTTTGTAAGCCCGAGCTGGTGTATAATTTTTACCTTCCATTTAGGGGCCACATTTGTTAAATTTTAGAGATCACACCCATCCGGATTGAAGGACCACGACTATTTGACTGAAGGACTAGACCTGCTTGATTAAAGGACCATGCTTGCTTGATTAAAGGACTACACCTATTTGATTGAAGGACCATGGCTGTTTGATTAAAGGACTACGCCTACTTGATTAAAGGGTTGTGCGTATTAGCTTGAATGACTATGCCTTCTTGATTAAAAGACTACACTTGTTTGATAAAAGGACTACGTCTGCTTGATTATAGGACCATGCCTCCTTAACTAAAGGACTATGCCTGTTTGACTGTGGATTTCCTACTTTCAAGTGTTAAGTTTGATTTTGGATTGATAAGTTCTACTTCGGGATGTAATTTGACTGATCAATGTTTTTTGGGAACTAAACTGGTAATTTGCCCGTCTAGGAACTAGAATGTAATTTTGGAGGTGAGGGACCAAAATGGAGCTTTTTCCTTCTTTAGAATATGTGTGTGTATATATATATATATATATCCCCTTATCCATTCTGTCCTATTTTCTCTTAAACCCCTTTTCATTCTTTCTTTGATTTCTTCCTCATTTCTCAGCAAAATCCTACAAAATTTATCCTGAAATGTCTAGTTCTTCTTTGAGATTTGCAGGGCGCACCCCACTCATACCAAATTGGGACTTTTCACCATCGATTTCATGCCAAAATGACCTTCGACTTGTAAAAGGGGAGTAAATCCCCATTTTTGGTCGTGGATGAGGTATTTTCTTTCGCTTAAAACTTTTTCCTCTCATTTTTACTCTTAATAAATGCGTAATTTCATCAATAATATCAAAAAGTTGAAGAAAACCATCTTACCCTAACTTGTAGACCCGATTGGCTTAGTGCACAGCGGATCGACTCTTCCTGTTGGGAATCTATATTAAAACATAAGAAAAGGTGCAATGGAAGCAATTTAAATTTTCTAAATTCCCACCAAGGATCTCATTGATTAAGATAGACATAACACACAAAACAAGCCAAAGAAGCAGAAGGCTTACCAAAGAGTCTTCGGCCAATCCAATGAGTGCTTCTTGCTTTGTTGATTCTTGTTTCTTTAGAAATGATTTATGCACTTTAAAGCTACTCAAGTGACCAGCCTCTTTTGGTGGTCCACACAAGCTTCTAAGCAAAGATCTCACTAAACCACTTTTAGGAGATTAAGAAGAAATGTTGGAGATTGAATGCTTGTTCCAAGCAAGGGGGATGAATCAATTAATCGTATTGATGGATTCACCTAGGGTAGGTATCTCAATTTTCTCTCTCTTAGATGTGCAACCTTCCTTCAACCTTAACCCTAGCTGCACCATATCATCTTTTCCTCTATATATAGGCTTTAATCAAAGTCCATAAAGGTTTAGGATTTCTACAAAATCCTAACATACTTTAAATTGGGCTTGTTATCCTAAATGGACTTTAATTAATGTAAACATTAATCCATGGACAATAACCTATCATAGGCCCATAATATAAGCCCATTAACTCTTAATTAATTAACCTTTAATTAGGCCTAATATATATGAAGTTAAGCCTAATGCTTAAAGCCTCATTTTAATCCTCACTTAAAGTCTTTTTGTGTGTGACCCAAAAGACTCCTAACATTTTCGCAATGGATATGAATTATGAATTAAACTCCTTTAATTCAATGTTAATTCTCTAATGTAACTTAATCCATATTCATAAATCAAGATTAGCATATAACAATGCATCATGACCACCCAAATGTGCTTTAATCAACCATTGCAATGAACAATCTTACAATGTAATTCAATCCTTTCATTATAATATTTGTTCTTGATAATTGTATATAATATTTTGAATAAGATCTATGAAACACTTTTCATAATTTTCATTCGTACAACCTTGGCCAAGGATTTTCATGTTAAAGCATATCAAGAATCATTAGGATAAGGTCTCATGACATATTACCTGGTGCAATGAATTAGTTATTGATAACTTATTATCTCTATATGACCCTTACTATACCCAATGACTATGTCTTGAGCGCTCCAAGGATAAGAGAATATAAGATAGTATCAAAGTATAATAATCCTCATATAAGATAATTCTATGCCATCACTTGTGATGTATAAATTAGCACAAATCATCTAATAACTCTTTTTCTTTAGGGCATACTCTAATAATCTCCCTGTTGCACTAAAGCACAATCATCATGGTATCCAATATCGAACTCTTTCTTATGATAATCATGTTACTACTAGGTCAAACAGCTTTGTTGGAGGATCAACTTTGTTATCCTCAATGGGTATTAGCTTTATCTTTATATTTTACTAATAAGCCCTTTATTTGTAATGCTTCAATATAATATTTTGATCGCAAAATAGACCTTGGTTCTTTGAGAATGAATCTTTTGTTTATCTAACTCTTTAGATCAATAATATTTAAGAACCACACCTTATTCTTGAAAAGAATATTAAAGATCCAAATATCTCTCATATATTGCCTCAAATATAATGAGATGTATTGAGCTTAAGTTGTAAGAATAACCTTTTTGGAACGCTTTCCAATAGTCATGCTTTCCTTTTAAAATGAAATGAATGTATCTTGTGAGTTTATTCTATGTGATTCACAATCAACAGCTAGAATAACCATAGAGTCTAGTACATAACATTACATATTTACATTATAAAGTATTATGCTTTCTCATAAATCATTCTATTAATTGTTTGATTCTGAATGAGTGTTTATAACACATATCTTTGGAAAGAGATGCTTCATGAGAAATCACCAAAAATATTTTTTTGGTTCTTCTATGTTAAACCTTTTAACGTATATGTCTATGTACTCGAAGTTTAGAACTATCGTGCAGTTTTAAGCATCTATCTCTATACGTCTCAATCCTAGAAAGTAAACTGCATGTTCTAACTCTTTATGGATTTATAAGTCTTGGTAGACTCATGATAAAGTATTTATCACTTTCCTTTTATCTATATATCCACAACACACAATATAATGAAACATTATTATACTCCAGTAACCCCATCATATACACTTATTTATTCTATTTGGATTGATACTTATAATTACATTAGTAACCAACCTTTTGATTAAGTCTGTAAATTATTACATCTTCTTCGCTCAACCTTTGGGCAATGATTTTCATATTAGTCTTCTCAAAAACTCACTTGCACCTCAATAGATGTTATCCATTTAGATAGGTCCATTATAGTCTTCACTTGGTTAAATAATATGATATCCATAATAGAATCTTATGGCTTGATGCCAACTGTAAGACTTAATGTCAAACATTAGTTCTTAATGGAGTAGTCTCATCAACAATGAGATATAATTACATATTCCATAAGATATCGCCATATCATATAAATCTGTTGTATCTTACTACATACTAAAAATTGTGTATGTGATTAGCTTAAGGTTGTGCATCTTATGCTAAGCACCTTTAAGCTTTGTTCCATTTTAATGTTGTTTATTTATCTTGATCACTATCAAGATTTGTCAAATTCCTATCGCTTCTTTCAAAAACTCATTTTTCTTGAAAAGCAACATATTTCAAGCAAATACTTTTATCTTCTGAGTATGATAGTGTTAATATCCTAAAACCCTTCTAGATATCTTACACACTTACATTTATTAGATCAAGCCTTTCAGCTTTATGTAATTGTGTATGTCTCTCTTAAACATCACGTACTAGTCTATATCCTATATAGAATTTATTATGATCATATATCATTATTAGAACTTAATTGAGGTAATGGTTATAAGAGTATATATCTTATGAGAAGGCTTCCAACACTCTTTATTTTTTGATACAAATCAATAACCCTCACTATCAATTTAGGATGCTAAAAATTTAGCTATCCTAGTGAGCTAGAATCTCATTTATTTTAATATGACCTTAAGGATGCCCAACAAAGTTAAAATAAATTAGGTAGACAACTATTTGTCACTTGTATTTCTATACAACTTCTAGATCAATTAGGCAACAATGGTGTTTATCTGAACATATTTTATGTTGTTCCAAACATCATATATATTTCACCTAATTCATACATCTACCTTCATATAATCATGAATATGCTCATCTGAATTATATAAGATAGTTAAGTAAGACCCATCAGTTAAAATAGAGAACATGTTCAGGAAATAGGTAACCTTGGGTATGCCCAACAAATTAGCCTGTGAACAAAGCTCTCGTTCCTACTTTTAATCATGGAAGGCAACTTAATTATGTTCTTAACATGTGACTTAATATTGAAAGAGAGATTTGTTATTAAGTGGTGATTAAGGTCTCATGTTTTGCCATTAACATAAAGATATCGAGTATATGGGTTTCATGCTTTGGCATGATCATGCATATATCATACATCACATACATAATATAAGCTAAGCATGCCAAACTACTATGGATGATTATGGAATTTCTAAACTATTTATCTTGAGCCATCGAAGAAACTCGATAGTCAAAACCTAGGTATGTGTTCGTGATCTCTAAGTCTTAAAGCAACATCCTCATCATCACCATTTGACGCTATATCTCTATCTGAATTATAAAATAAAATTCTATCTAACTATTATAATACTATTAAACAATTACATAAGATTTAGAGAAACCTTGAGTTGCATTAGAGGGAAATTAGATGAGAAAAGAATTTTACAACCCAAAGAAAATTAAAGAAAGGTAAGGAACACAATCCTTATTTTAAAAATATCAAATCAAAGCATTCAAACCATTTAACATAATCACATTAGTCTTTATAGTCAATAACCATCCATCAGGTTAAATATAATCATTTTATATAAAGCTTATAAAAGAATAAAGATAGCATAATTCAAGTTAGTTGATCATTGCATGAATTAGGACTGAATGGGGAATGGAGAATTAAAATAATTAAATTATATTCAAAAATAAAAAATTCTCCTTATTTTAGAGTGTAATTTTCTACCAAATGAAAATTTAGGACATAAACTTAACCTTTGACCAACAAACTTTACTAATCCTAGTCATACTAGGAAACTAAGATTTATTCTTAGTGGAAGAAAGTTGTAGAGAGTTAAATTTAATTAAATCAGATTTAATTAATAACTAATTCCCTTTAAAATCTCTTTAATTTTAATTTTATGTCTTTTTAGGACATAAAGTCAAACTTATGTTTTAATTAAGACAAATAACGTAGTCATACTAAGATACTAAAACAAAAGTCGTAAGATAATATAATTTAATGAGAACTTAAATTAATTAAATCAAATTAAGAATAAAATTTCCTTATAATTTATATAATTTTCAGCCATGTCTAGAATTTAGGACAAGAGTCAAATTCTTGTCTTAATCTAGACAACTTTCTAGTCTAACTAGGATTCTAAAATTACAAGTCCTTATCCTAAAGGATACTTGTATTAATTACAATTACCTTTTAATTAATCTTATAATCATATTAGGACAAGTAATTATAATCCTGCGACAACTAGGATTGTGGCCAGTGGTTTCCGGCACGCACCCAAATGTCTTTAGCGACTATGGCACTGTAACGCTTTTCATCCTAATCGGGAACATGGTAACTAGTCAATGAGACTAGCGCGTAGATGGAGTCGCCACTCGAGTAATCACCGGTACACTTTTACTAATAAGTGGCGTTTCTCATATTCCATAGTGAAGCTTACGCCACAAAATCCAGAGATGGATCCAGAAGCCAACTTCCTTATTTGGGTATATTAGTCTTTAATTTTATTATTTAACAAATTATTCCTTATAAATGCAAGCAATTTATACACATGCATACCAAATAACACACATAATTCACCTAAGTCTAACCCATTTTATTCAAGCTCAGTCCATATTAAAGTTGTTAGCCTAGTTTACTAGTTAATTATGTATTTAGCCCATCTAATATAGCCCAATTACATATTATGCTTTTATTTTCTAGCCTTTGGACCTAATGGACTACTTATTATGACAAGGCTTGTTCATTATGATCCTAATTCTAACGAAGCCCACTACTAACTAAAATATGCCAAGGCCTATTAAGTCTACTTCAATTTTAGGTTTTAGGCCCAATTAATATCAATTAGCCTATTAGACTATAATATTCATGTTGAATCTAGTTTTAACCCTAAGTCCATGGGGCGCATTTTAATTAATCAATCATATAAACACATATTTTATAATCATACAGTAAATAAAAATAAACAAAATAAAAGGTAGAAAATAAACCTAATTATTACAACTCGGCCTATAACTAAATCGCGAAGGATAAAGACCTAAAAACTAATACAAAATATCAAAATACATCAAAATCGATCAAAAGCCAAAAATCTAGGACTAAAGAATGCATGACCGACTGGATTTAGGGTTCCAAGGTAGGCCTTTTTATTGATTTGTTAGTGTATTTCGCATCCCTAGAGCCGAATTTCACATGCATAAAGAGTAAAATTAATTAGACATGAAAGAAGAAAAATGAAAATATAAATAAAAGCAACAAGAATCAATCAAACGATTAAAAATCCTAAAATTGACAGAAAGCCTAGAAATTAAAAGTATAGTAAACAGAAATATAGAAAATCAGGCATGCAATCCTATTAAACACATTTTATTATTAAATCATGATGAAAATATAAATCTAATCATTAGCCTTATTGCATGTGTCTAATCAGATTCAAAAACCCTAATTGGAGAAATTATCAGATTCAAAACCCAAGAGTTTTTATTATGAAATTCAAATCCAATTAACATGCATATTCAAAGAAACCCTAATCTAATCATACTGATCATAAATAATAACCCTAATCATGTTTCTAAAACTAAATAAAAAGGAAAGTAAAAAAATAAAAGAACTGATTTAGGATGATAATGGATGCATGTTTGTAGGAACTATCAGGTTGTCACTATAATTGATGGTTTTGTGAGTCTCGAGTGATGAAGAAGCAGTTGAGTTAAAGACTTGGTAGAAATCTAGTGTTGGATCTAGTGTTGAGAAAACCTCTATCGATTTAAAAACAAGATTTCAAAAAACAGTTCTTTCTTGAGTGGCTTTTTTCTCAATGGCTTGTGTCTTTTCAAGAACGACAATAACTTTCTCTCTGGCTTTTCTGTTTGTGTGTTTCTCTATGTTTTTTTTTTCTTTTTGAATCTCTATTTTATTATCAATTGCCAATTGCTAGTTAACCCTAACCTTACTCACCTCTTTCTATTTATAGAGGTAGGATTTTAAAGAAAACCCTAAGGGATACGATAATTTCAAAAATAATATTGATAAATATCTAATTTAATTCTTTAAATTTAAATAGTTATCATTAAAAATCATGATTATCATCAAAAAAACCTTCTAGAATCTATATCTAGATGTAAAATTATTGAGAAAAATAACGTCAAATTGGAAAAACTCAATCAGCACTGAGTAGAGCCGATTCGCTCTACACAAGGAAAGTTAAAAAAATTTCACTTAGGTCCCAAAATTTATGAAGATTGTCGTTTCGACCCTCAAACTTTATTTTTCTTGATAATTGAGTCCAAGTTAATTTTAAAAAGGTAATTCCAGCTGGATTAACCTCAACGCTAGCCTCAGACTCGCCTGTCCTTCATCTCTCGAGACCCGAGAAGGCAGTAACTTTCATCATAGGGTTTTCTGTATTCCTTAATATCTGGATTCAGTAAAAGGGTGCTGACAGCTACCCCTAGTTTATCAAAATTTATGAGCATGCAATGCGTTAAATAAATTGAGACAAATCATAGATATCAAGGATATAGCAAAAGGATATGTGAGCTATAGAAGCCATGCCTCGTAAGATCAAACTTCAATCTCTGATTCGATGTGGGGACCATATGTTGCTTAGGTTGAGGACTTATGCCCGTTGAATTAGGATCCATGCCCATTAAATTGGGAACCACACCCGTTAAATTGATGATTGTAGAGATTTCCCTTTGGCTATTTTCCATTCTAGGAAAAAAATTTGCTGCTTCGGGTCAATTCGGGTAATTTTTTACTTTTTGTACTTGGATTAAAATTTCCCACCTTGGAGTATGGTTTGATTTGTTTTCATGCCTTCTAGAAGCTACACCGATATTTGGTCCATCTAAGGACTAAAATATAAATTCAATGGATCGAGGACCAAACTTGTAATTTTTTCAAAAATTCCCTCTCGGGGTGCCAACTAGGCTTCAATATGTCTTCTGTGGACTTGTACCCACCTTTTTAAACTAAAACATATTTTGACAGGTCGAGGACCTAAATGACATTTTTACCCCTTTTTTAGGACATATAAGTAACTCTATATCCATATTTCATTTACTTTACCCATTTTCTTTACTTTTCTCTTAAAACTCTTTTTCACTCTTTTTTCAATTTCTCACACAATTCTTGACTAAATTTCATGAAATCAGTTCCAAAATGGCAAGCTCATCTTCTAGATTTGCTAGACGCATCCCTATTGCACCAAAATGGGAGTTTTCTGCCCCGACTTTTTGTTAAAATGATCTTGGGCTTGTGAAAGGAGAGGAGATTCCACTTCTAGCAAAATTGAACACCCATCGCGCATTTCTAGCCGTCAGAGAGGTAATAGCTTGGCTTAAATCTTATTTTTTGCAACTTAAAGACTTGATATACATGTTATTTGTCTGAAATGTGTGAAAAATTGCAAAAGAATCAATAAAAAATTTTATGCCTTAACCTGTAGAGCTGATTGGCTCTATAGTGCAAATCAGCCGTGCATAGGTCGAACGAAGGTTTTTCGGGACTTTTTACGAACAATAACACTAGATAAACATGTACTTATCTCTTTGAGGTCTTTTTGTTTGCACATGATGTTTAAATACCTATGTTTTGACCTTCTAGGGTGATGTTGTCTAGATCTGGTTCGTCAGAAATTTCTATAGCACTTGCGAGCGGTTCGACGAGCTTCCTAGGTCAATTCAGGCCAGGATTGGAGACACCAGCTTCTGTCAGTTTGTGGCCACACTCCCATCAATCAGCAAGAGGGTTGATCATACTTCTGTCTACACCTTGCTCGAGAGGTGGATGGACATAACTCATAACTTCCACACTCTGGTTAGTGAGTCACTCTTTCTGTCACGACCCAAACTGTGGACCTGTGACCGGCACTAGGGAATGGTTGGGCTTAAGGCCATCAAGACCCGTAGTAAGCCTGACTAGTCGACATTTTAGATATGCATATATAAACATACTATTAAACCAGTCCAACATGCCATTCACAAGTTTCTAACTGGACATTAACAACATTCCACAATTGTTACAGGCCAAATCAAACATAATATATCAGGTTTACTATTGCGGATAGTAGAATTTTTAAATTATTCAAAATACAAAAGTATAAATTAATTACAATAGGTCTAATCGAGAAGGAAGTCAGGCTGTTAAATCAAAGACGGCAGAGAACCTAACTATTACCTAAAAAAATTAAAATTGAGACTGTGAGCCTCGAGAGTAAGTTAAAATCATATAATCCTATAACAATTAAAGTCTCCTCAATATAATATTTATTAAATCGAAATAACATGTCATATTATATTAAAACACGTGTCAATGTCATAATTCAGAAAAATACAATTGAAATACTTATGGGATAAGTACCACAGTAGAACCCTAAACTCCAATCCTATTAGCCATTCGACTCTCTTATTCTAATAAGACTGGCTCTTAGAGAGCAAAGCTCGACTAAGGTCCTTAAATCCAGTCTGGTCAATTAATTTCTAATATAGCCGGCGCCTAGAGAACAATGCTTGACCAGGGACCTTTTCTCCGACAATCAAATTTCCATAAGCCTAGAGAGTTATACTCGACTAGGGCACATCATAAGAACATTTTTCTATTACCTGTCTATGATTTATACTGGTGCGCACACCATCCTGATGCAACCCATCAAGTGGCATGTTCTACTACTTTCTCATCCCGAGTCTTAATACAATCATAACTTTAATAATGTGAAAAATGGCATAAATCGCAAGCAATCTTAATATTATTCAATTATTTATTAAGTATTATAATTAAATAGTATCGAGTATAGCAGACATAAAGGTTAAATGCAATACTGTCAATAATAATCACAATGATAAATATGATGGTAAAAATAAAATAAATTGATAAATAAAATATCGATAATAACAAAAATAAAATTAATAATAATAGTAATGCTAATAATAATCATAATGATTATTAATAAAAATATTACATTTAAATTAGACATGACACATGTGCAGTGATTATATGACTTTAATTCGCAAATATTGACGTCTTCCTATGCGCTGCCGACGCGTCCGATGTAGCTAGCTGATGGGACGGAGAATCTAAAATTCACAAGTAATAATTAATATTTATATCCATACTATATAAAATAGTCAACTTAATTCTAGACTTCTAAGAAATTATAGGTTGGTCCTATGGGAGTTTCGCTTAACAGTATATGACTGGTGATAACAAAAAATTTTATCCGCAATTATGATTCAAGATCCTCTAACGTAATACCGTAATCATAAATTAATATCTTAAATTATTATTCTCAAATTATTATCATCAATTTACCGATTTTGTATAAAATAATAACAATACTAATAATAATAATAATTAAATTAATACTTCCGAAATTAATAAACTGGATAACAAAATTTTCTAACCATAAAAATTAAATCAATAAATCAAATTTTCATAATTGATCCTTAATCAACCTCAATTTAATCTCTATTTATCAATTTATCACTAATTATCCACAATTAATCTCAAATACATAACAATTTCTAATTACTAAGTAACTACCCGAAATATAAATATAAATAATTAACTAAAATTTACTATATCGAGCTAAAAAATTAATACGAAATAGTGATACGAACATTCGGGAATAAAAATCAAAGGTTTGCCCGTTAGCCCGTGTCCCGAGGTCACCGGACCCAAAATTTTTGACGGTGATAAAAATTTGATCCGAGCACACTAAAGGAAAGCCCACAATCTCAGAAGTCTAGATATACAATTATTTTTCCAAAAAGTGGCCGAAAAATCCTATATCACCGTTTAAAGTTTTAACGCCGACGAGCTTGATCAACGGTGAAATGGAGGAGATCGAGGCTGAGCTTCACTATCCTAAGGTTTTTTGACATGAGGAGCTCATTTTGGGGTCTGATCAGCCAAAAGAGGTCGGCAAGGTGATAAACCAGCAAAGGCAGCAGTAAGAGACATTTTCTCTCTCTTCGAAGCACGCTAAACAACAACTCTTGATGTTGCTCGGCATCGGCAAAGGATGAAGCGAGGCAATGATGGCCTGAAATGAGTATTAGATGGTAAAGGGGGCTGATTACCGGTGAATGTATGAAGAAGTGGGTGGTAGCCATGGTGTATGACGAGAGAGAGTGTGTGAGGTAGGAGGAGGGACCAAGTTGTAATTTTTCTATCCTTTTTTTTTTTTTCAAATTTCAGTTTTGTCATTCTTATAAGAAAAAGAGGCTATAGTAACTTATTCTTATATCTATATCCATAAGATGAAGACTAACAAGTTTCTGGTGTGTAAGATGAAGACTAACAAGTTTCTGATGTGCAGAATCCTCTAGCGAGGCAAGCACAGAGCATACACTTTTTAAATCTTAAAAAGAAATGGAAAATAAAATAATAAAATAACAAATTCTTTCTTATTGATGGATGAACAAATATACAAATTTTAAAATAAAAGCTTTAAAATGAAAGCTTTAAACAAAAGAAATATAACTTACAAGAGTAGTTGAATACAAGAGGAAGGTGGTTTCTCACTATCACTCTCACACTCTCTTTTCTCACTATATTTCTAATGGTATGACTTGAAGAATACAAGATTTTCTTGTTATTTTTCAGTCTGCCTTCTTCTTTGGTAGCTCCTCTATTTATAGAGGTCTTCAGCCTTCAGAGTCCATAATTGTTACTTTGGATGCTCTTCATAATGGAGTGAGGGGCTCCACTTCTTTTGCAGGAGTTGTCAATAGTGAGGAATCTTTTATTTTAAAAAAGTAACAGTGCAGAGTCATTTGTCTTCTTTCTTTTCTTTTAAAAAGACTTTTATTTTTTTTTTATTGGGCATTTGGCCCATTGCAGAATTGTTTTGGGCTGCCATTTCTGGTTTTCAACCCAAGGGCTTTTCAAAGATGTTATTTGATGGGCTTAAATATCCCAAAACAGTCATCTTCGTTCGAGTCACCATCTAGATCAATTGCTGCTGAGCTGATGCTGGAAGAGGAAGATGAAACTTTGGATTTTCCTTTTGAATAGGCAGTTTCTGACAACTGTTTGATCAATTGTAAGAAATCTTCTTCTGTTTGAGCCGCCGCTAGCTTTGGAATAATGAAAGACTTCTGTGCCAGGAAAGTAGTATGTTCTTTTGGAGGTGGCAAGAAGCTATTCTTTGAAAGAAAACTTTGTACCATCTTTAGAGATAATTTTTCTTGGTGGTTAAATTTATCCCACTATTTAACTTTGAATCTTCGGGCAAGGATGATTTCTCCATCTGCTACTTAGTTGAAATGAAAATACCATACACATACCCAGGGGAGAAAGAAGTTTGAACAAAATAGAAGTAAGGGAGGAAAACGTCTTTCTATTTTGTTTGATTTATAGTGAGCTTTGAATAGATTAAACAAAGGTAGAACTTCTGGAATTATGGTCTCTGGAACATTGCCATAAAAATTCCACCATTGTTTAAACCAATATGGGATTTTTGAAGTTTGGATTGTGCTTGTGTCGAAGTAGAAAAGCCAAGAATGGCTTTGTCCTTCATTTTGTAAAAAAAAGGTATTAAACCAAGCTTGTTGGTAATCTCAATAGTTGAAAGAAGTATTTAGGCTTGAAGGGTAGGTGCTTTGGAGGGAAGTTGGAAAAGATCTTGGTAAATGTAAATCCATTCCCCAATCTAAAGGATGGAGGATTCTTTGGATGGTGCATGTGGAATATGCAGGGTGTTTGTGGTCTTTATGCTTTTTGAAGTGTTTGAATTTTGCAGAACCAGTTACCTCAAGGATAGACTGGTAGTAAGATTAGGGTTTTGATATATTCCAGGGTTTAAAGTACCATCTTGGAGGAAAAATTTTTGAAACTAGTTTTGAGGGGCTTTCTGTACAGAATCCTTCCTCAATAGTTAAAATGCTTTAAAAATTTTGCTTTTCTACATACTCATTGGTTTTGAAAAGTTTTGTTTGGGACAAAACTATTTCTTGCGAGTTAGGCTTTAAAATACTTTGAGGAAAAATTGCTATCTCAGGTTTTGAAAAAGGGATAGAAAGTATACCTTTACCTTTGTTGGAAGAGGAGGATGTCTTTGGAGAGACTTCGGGGTAAAGCTCTACTACTTGCTTTGAATATTCTTCGACCATCTTTAAAAACTCAGGAGTTTGCTGTGCAAGCCACTCCTAAATATGGAATTGCTTTTGGGTCGGGTCCTCTTTCATTTCTTCTTGGATGATCTAAGTCCAGGTTCTGATAGGCTTTGAAGAGGAGGGTAAAATCTCCTTTTTCGGGCTTTGAAAGAACTCTTTGGCTAGAAATTCTGGAATTGAATTCGAATCTCCTCTTATGTATTCGATTTCAAAATCAAAAACGAAAAGAATGGCTTGCCATCTGGCAAAAATCTATTTTGAACATCTTTTTGTAATACTTCTTTCGCGGATTTATAATCAATCCTTAAAAGAAATTTTTGATTTAAAAGGTCGCTTTGGAATTTTGAAATACATAAAACTATCGAAAGAATTTCTTTTTTGATAGTTGAATAATTCTTTTGTGTATCATTCCAGTGTGCAGAAGTAAACTGGACAATGCATTCTTTGTTGTTTTGAACTTGTTTGAGAATTCCACCATATCCTAAATTTGATGCATCACTTTCAACAATTTTGAATGCAGATGGATCAACTAGGTGTAAACATGGAATTTCAGAAACTTGCTTTTTAATGCTTTGGACAATCTTTATATGCTCATTAGTCCATGCAGGGAGATTTTTCTTTAATCTATCATGGAGGGGTTTTGCTAAACAGTTCAAATTTGGATAAAAATCCATGACATAATTTAAACTGCCAAGGAGTTTTTGCAATTGAGTTTTTTCCAAAATTTTATCTGGAAATTTTGAAGTAAAAGCTAGAGACTTTTCAATTGGGGTGATAGTTCCCTAGGAGTTGCAGTGTCCAAGAAATCTAATTTTCATTTGGAATAAAGATACCTTGGACTTTGGAACTACTAGACCATTTTTCTTAACAATATAGAAAAATGTCTCTAAATGTTTGAAATGTTGCTATAGAGAATTTGAAAAGATTAGCACATCATCGATATAAACAATGCAAAACCTTGAATAAGGATTGAAAATGTCATTCATGATTTTTTTAAATTTAGAAGGAGCATTTTTTACTCTAAAAGGCATCACATTCCATTCGCATTGACCAAATGGAACTGTAAATGCAGTTTTGTATTGACCTTTAGGATGAATTTGGATTTGCCAAAATCCTGATTTCATATCAAACTTTGAAAAAATAAAAGCGGAATGAAGCTTTTGAAGAAGATCTTTTTTGTTTGGAATGGGGTATCTAATCCACTTTAGAGCTTTATTTAAAGGTTTGTAGTTAATCACCAACCTAGATGTTTCTCTTTCTATCTCACTATTTTTGTTGACATAGAATGCTGCATATGACTAGGGGGATCTGGATGTGGTAATTAAACCCTTTTGCTCTAAATCTTTTATTTCTACTCTGCAATGGCTTTCAAGGATTTCATTCATTTGGATAGGTCTGGCTTTGGTAGGAATTTGCTTGTCACTAAAATCTTTTTCATATGTTAAATCCATCATATGCTATTTTCTTTTCCAAAAAGCATTAGGAAGATCAAAACAAACTTCTTTTTCAATTTTCTTTTGCAAATCAGAAATTTTTCTTTGGACAAATTCATTTTGTAATTGGCTTTGGATTCTTTTTAAACCCATGTCTTGTTTTAGGTGGAAAAGCTGGGTTTGTTTTCCTTTAATCAAAGCATTTATCTCAAAATTATAAATTGAGTGAGCTTTTATAAGATTGAGATTTCTCTTCTTGGATTTTTCAATAAAAGGAAAAACAATCTTTGAATCTTTAGCTTTAAAAATGATACCAGCAGTAGTTACTTTGAAATGAGTAATTAAATTGATAAAAGGGGTTCCCAAAATAACAGTTTGCTGTAAATCCTTTATAAGAATAAAAACATTTTTTAGAGCAATATTGTTATTTAGAATTGCAGCTTCAGTTTTTCCCGCAATTCTGATCTTTGAATTATTGGCTGAGGTGAGCCTTTCTTTTGTTTCTTGATGATACCTTTTAGGAACCAGCTCATAATTGATACAGTTGAGGTATGCTCCTGTATCAAATAAAGCTATAGTTTCTATTTGAAAATCATCAGGGAATATGAGTTTTATTTGAATCAAATATTTTTCTTGAGGTTATTTCTTTAAAAACATTAATGAAGTTTTCTGGGACATTTTCAGAAACCTCAAGATTTTAAAAATCATTTTCTTCTTCAGAATCAGAATCACTATTTTGTTTAAGAATCAAGCTTTGGAGCAAAACAAAATCATTTTGTTGTTTTTCTTTCAAATCTTTGAGTTCTGTTTTAATGGTTTTGATTTCTTTTTGAAGTTCTTGGATAGTAGGGAGAGGGTTATTTAACTTTTTCCCTTTTTCCAATATCATAGTAAGATCATAGGTGTTCTTACTAGAAGAAGGGACGAGGGTTTTAGTTTTTAGAATTTCTTTCAAAACTTATTTTTGGATTTAATGGTCATTACTATGCTTGACGGCTTCAAGAAGAGCTTATTGTTGCCTAGTGAGCATATTAATATTCTTTGGAATATCATCAGATTCTGATTTAGAGTAATCGGATAAGGTTTTAATTTCATCAATTTGAAACTCTTCCTCACTATTCGAAAATTCTGATTCAGAGGAATCAACAAGAAGAGCTGAAATTTTGCTCAAAATTTCTTCTATTTGGAGCTCATGAAGTTTTTTAGAAAACTTACAATACTTTGAAGTGTGACCCTTTTTCCCATATTTGTAGCAAGTAATTTTGCTAAAATCTTTTTTAGAATTTTGTTTTGGAAATTTTCCATGACCTTAAACTCCAAAGACAACTTAAATGGGAAATGAAGAAGACTAAGTAGGAGCTCGGTAGCTTTTGTAACCAATTTGAGTATAATCCCATAGAACCTTCCCCTACCTGCAAAGTAAAATGCAAAGAAGATTTTTCTAAATCTTTTAAGAAAAAATATTTTTTCAAAAATAGGAATGTAAACCTGCCTAAGCTCTTCTGTTATTTATTAATTGGAGGTTAAAAATGGTAACTCATAATTTTGTGTCTAATTAGACAATAAATCATTAACTTCCAATACTTAGGTTATTAAAAATATATTTTAACTTCGAAATAGTTTGAAAATAATATATTTATAAATTAAATTAATTTACATAAAAATAAAATTTAAAATAGAAATAAAATAAAATAACTTAAAAACAATAACAATTTAAATATGATCAATAATGAATAAATTTATCACGTCTAAACATGCTTCGAAATGTTTAATAGTCTGAAAAAATTAAATTACCAAAATACTCTTACAAAAATAAAAATACTTAATTAAAATTAAAATTCAGGATATTACACTCTCTCCTCTTTCTTTTTCTCCTATCATCAGTATTGACTTTTGTAGCACGCTTGTGCCATTCGACGATGTGATCCACCACTAGCATTTTGACGTCCAAGAGCACTTCATTACTGACCTACTTAAGTTCTTGCTGGCGTTCAAGAACTTATGATGCATTGCTTATTAGGGCATCCCTCTCCACTATTAAGGCTTTATTCCTCGCAACCCTCGAGAGATTAACCAGATGGCCTAAGCCTTTTTGGTGTACCTCTTCAGTACAACATTGTTCAATGACTTATGGAACTCACTGAACTTCCACTACCTAGCACCGCTGCGAGATTTGGACCAAGTCTCCTCTTTGGGAAATACGGCTCTCGCATATTTGTACCATCAGATGGATGTTACTATCCGAGGCAGTAAAAGGATTTACGATTTTTGGCACGTGATGCATATAAGTTATACTATGACTTCTTTTCTTTAGTTTCCTTTTATAGATATACAGTGAATGTTAGATTTTCATTTTTCAGGTTTGGGCTTTGGAGATCGGCCTTTTGATAGGCTCACAGCCCATCTACACCTCACAGGCTTTTCATCGCTTGAGTCATTGGGGCTCGAACAAGACCGTTACTCTAGAATGGACTCAGGTTCATATGCATCGCATGTGGATCAATAGCTTGACCTAAGATAGCGTAAATATAATTCATTAGTTATATTCATGCTTTATTTATATTGTCAATTACCTTTTCTAGTTTGGAGATTCAAAGTGATTGGCTGGGAAAGCATAGCTAGTAGGAGCCCTATATGCTGTTTACAGTTGACCTCGAGCAGAGGAGGTTTCTACTAATCGGACCTGCCTGTCGGACTTAGTATTTAGGAAAGAGGATCTACAGCTGGGAGCGAGGCCCCAACAGGCGCCGAGACCCATTATCTCCTCCTCTTTTCATGTTTTGAACAGCAGATCTTGCTGGGGAGGAATTAGCGAAGTGCTTAACGGAGTATGATGAGCCCGAAGATCTTACCATCTGATCCCAACGGATGGACTATACCTCGTTCATCCCTCAACTATTGAGCTCGTGCCTCTCGGTGATGATGTCGTTGCTCATGTATTTTCTCAGATTCACTTAGAATTGCCCTTAGGTTGTGTGATGGTTTCTTAATCATTTATTTATAGCTCATCTACGAGGCTCCTGCTGCTCGTAAACTGATTGAGGGACGGTCCTCCCGACGCTCCAAGCCTTCCTATATCGTAGGCTCTCTTACTGGTGTAGCCTTTGAGGCACCTCCTACGGCCATGTCTAACGTAGTTCTAAGGATTGTATCATTCGCTCCTACTTGGATGGTTTTATATTAGAGCCCATATGGTGTGATGGAGCACTGTCTTGCCATGGAGCAGTGCCTCCCTCCGAAGTTCACTCTGAGTACTTGCACTCATGTAAGCTATACTTTTTTTATGTTTTCACCTCTCTGTTTTCCTGAAAGGTTAGTGACATATTTATGCAAATACAGGCTCGGAGGGATCAGTTTGAGCAAGTACATTGGCTGGTCAGTGCTACAAGGAGGTAGTTCTTCATCCTCAGTAAGGACTGGCGGGTAACTTACGCAATATGTATGCATGCATGTATGCAATGCGCTAACTAATCTCCTTTTGGGTTTTCAATAGAGGGGCCATGACGGATTGCAGGGGCAAGTAGATAAGCAGTAGTGCTAGATTGACACTCAGCAACGTCAGATCGACACAATGACCCTTCAGCTATCAGCCTTACAGACCGAAGGAATGAATAGTGACTCAGATGACGAGATAGGGGTTCGAGAGAGAACTCCGGCTTCTAATCTTTCTTTGTACTTATTTCTTATTGCTTATAGAATTTGAAACTTCTGTAGACTTTCAACTTTTAAAAATGTAAAATGTGATTTTGGCATTTGAATTACCTTCATTTTTGCTCATTTCCTTTATTTTTGCATTTGTATGAGCTTGCATGCAGTGAAAATCAAGTGAGCGCCCAAAAAACTACCAAAACGCGTCAAAAAATAACACCGGGAGGCCATATAGTGGATGGAGCTATGTTCGTAACTAAAAGCTCCAAAAGAAAGAGAGCTCAAATTATGATGGCCGAGAATGAAAAGCTCCGGGATGTAGTTTTTCAGAGAAGAATGGAGAAGGAATTGAAATGCCTCATCATGATGCCTTGGTAGTCTCAAGATTCATTGAGAACTACTGGCTAAGGAGGCTCCTTATGGATCATGGAAGAGCGGTTAAGATCATGACTTTACTATGCTATAAAGCCATCATTGGGGGAGTAATCAATCTAAATCCATGTACTACTCCTCTACTTCGGTTAGTTAGCTAGCTAGTACAGCCTTTGCGGTTAGCCAAGTTAACTGTAGAGCTCAGAGAAGAAACGAGGAAAGCAGATAGAATCAAGAGTCCGACCAAGAAGTGACGAAATGCCTTCATGATAATCAATATTCTGTTTGCATACAATGTAGTCTTCGAACGATCTATGCTGATGGAAACAAAGGCAGCCACGAGCATCAATTATCTTAAGATGAAAATTCTGACTTCTAGAGGTGTCATTATCGTAACTTGGTAATTAGAAGATGGAAAGAGAGTGCTATGTTACTGCCCTGAAAGGGACATGCCAAGCACTCCCTATAGATGCTTTTATGCCCCCAAATATCGAAGGTCCAACAAAAGCAGAGCCGATGGGAAAGCTAAGAAAGTCCTTTTAGAAGGAGATCTAGAGAAAGTAGTTCAGGTTGGCATTGAATTATCCGACCAGGTGATTCAGAGCAGGTACTCATTGAGAAAAAGCATATGTTTGCTAGTTCCCCTTTTGAGATAGTTAGGCTTGATCCGAGTATAATCCCTCATCAACTAAATGTCAACCAGAGATTTAAGCCAGTCAAGCATAAAAAGATAAACTTTGCTTTTAAGAGGTAAATTGCTAAAGCAGAAGAAGTCGACAAGCTTCTAAAGGTCGGATTCATTAGGCCGGTAATGTATTCTGACTGGGTAGTGAATATGGTGTTGGTCAAACAACTAAATGGGAGATGGAGGATGTGCATTGACATTACAAATTTGAATAAGCCTTGTCCAAAAGATAGCTATTCTCTCCTTAATATTGATCAGTTAGTGGATTCAATAAGTGGTTATAAAGTATATAGCTTTGTTGACACTACTCAGGATACCATAAGATCAAGATGTATAAGTCCGACAAAGAGAAGATTTCCTTTGTCACAAACATAAGTATCTTTTGTTACACAGTGATGCCTTTTGGTTTGAAGAATGCTGGAGCAACATACCAAAGGTTGGTAAACACTATGTCAAAGATCAAATCGTCAAAACTATGAAGGTATATGTGGATGATATGATCATGAAGTTAGCTAGGGCCGAGGATCATGCCAGAGATTTAAAAGTGGCATTCAGCATCCCGGAAAAGTAACAGCACAAGCAAACCCAGACAAATGTACCTTTGGTGTCAAAGCTGGGAAGTTCTTAGGATTCATAATCTCGCAAAGAGGGATAGAGGATAATCCCGAGAAAATCAAAGCATTCATGGAGATGAGACCACCAAGCGGTATCAATGAGATACATAAGTTAAATGGCCGAATAATAGCCCTCGGTCGGTTCATCCCATGCTTCACTAGTAGATGCCTACCATTTTCCAAAACTTTGAAGAATGTTAAGAATTTCGAGTGGACCAAGAAGTGTCAGAGAGCTTTCAAGGAGATGAAGAGGTTCCTAAGCTCGCTACCCTTACTCAGCAGACCTTTAAGTGGGGAAAGTTTACATTTATATCTAGCAGCAACCAAGGACACCATCACATCTATGATGGTTAGGGAGGATGATGGCGAGCAAAAGCCTATCTATTACATGAGCAAGGTCTTAAAAGGAGCAAAAACTCGGTACCCTATGATAAAGAAGTTGGCCTTGGCTATCGTCAGTATTTCCAAGCGCACATGGTAATTGTCAGAAAAAATCAACCATTGAGAAAGGCATTATAGAGGCTAGTGACATCTAGATGGCTCATTCATTGGTTGATTTAAGTGCGAGCTTTTAATGTTCTATATGAGCCGAGAAAGCTATGAGAGCACATATATTAGCTAATTTTGTGGCAGAGATGGGCATTGCCAGAAAGTGCAAAGAAAGTTAATGAAGCTCTTATCAAATGGAGACTGCATGTCAATGGAGCATCTAATATTGATAGGGCAGGAGCAGGCATACTATTAGAGGGACCAAACAATGTTCAACTTAAAAGCTTAGTAAAAATTAACTCTAAAGCCTCTAATAATGTTGCCGAGCATGAAGCATTACTTGCAGGTTTAAAGATGGCACTAACAATGTGAGCTGAGCATCTAAGCATAATTAGTGATTCACAGCTAGTGGTCAATCAGATAATAGGGATCTTCAAAGTTAAAGACTTTGATCTAGTCAAATATATAAGTCGGGCAAAAGCTATGTTGCAAAAAGTTGAATGAGGGGTCAATGGAGCATTATCCAGGTCCTGTGAGATGAGAACAAAGAGGTGGATTTCTTAGCCAAGCACGCCTAACGAGAGGAACTAAGCAATGATGTCCCATTCTACATACTTGAGGAGCCTAGTATATCAAAAGAAGAGGTATTAGTTATTGAAAATTATGACCTTTGAATGAAAGAGATCATTCAATATATTGAAGAAGGA
The DNA here is from genome assembly GCF_019578655.1 of Ricinus communis. Classification (NCBI taxonomy): domain Eukaryota; kingdom Viridiplantae; phylum Streptophyta; class Magnoliopsida; order Malpighiales; family Euphorbiaceae; genus Ricinus; species Ricinus communis. Next base: position 355,914 of record NC_063261.1, on the reverse strand, counting down.
AGATTATCTGAAGATAAGAATGCTGTAATAAAAATAATAAAGACATTGGCCATGTACTCTTACCAAGATTGTACATTGTATAAAAAGTCAATATCACATCCTTAGTCTTAGATGTATTTCAAAAGAAAGAGCGAACTATGTCTTTAGAGAGATCCATGAAGGGATTTGTGGGGCTTACGAAGTAGCCACCCCATAGCTAGAAAAACCATTCTCCAAGGTTATTTTTGGCCACCATGCATAAGGATGCAAAAAAGCTCATTCAGACTTGTGTTAAATGTTAAGAGCATCAAAATGTATCTCACCTGCCTACCGCACTACAATACTCAATCAGTAGTCCTTGGCCATTTGCAACTTGGGGCATAGATATTCTCAGGCCCTTCCCAACTGTAGTAGGTTAGAAGAAGTTTCTACTGCCATAGACCACTTCATAAAATGGATTGAGGCAGAAGTTGTGGCGACCATAACAGAAAAGAAAACAGCCGACTCCTTCTCGAGAGAAATCATGTGTAGATATGCTATTCCACACACTATGGTAATCGATAATGGAAAGCAGTTTGATAATAAGGAGTTCAAAAGGTTTCCACACTCGCATGAAAGTCAACTTAAGGTTTATCTTTGTTGCTCATCCACAGCCTAATAGGCTAACGGAGTTCACAAACTGAACAATCCTTCAAGGACTAAAAAGAAGACTGGATGAAAGGAAAGGTAGATAGGTTGATGGACTTCATAGTGTTCTCTAGTTGTACAGGACCACGCCTAGAAAGACAACTCGCGAAACACCATTTAAATTAGCGTACGGGGCAAAAGCTATAATACTAGTTAAAATAAGAATGCCAACCTTGAGGATTCAATGCTTTGACAAAAAGAAAAATGAGGAACATATGAAGCTATTTCTAAACTTGCTAGAAGAATGGAGAGCAGACGCCAACATAAGAAATGAGGCTTATAAGCATAAGATGGCTAAGCGCCATGATCAGAGAGTTCGACCTAGATCATTTTCGTAATGAGAGTTAGTAATGAGAAGAGCCGACATTGGCAAAGGAGGAGTTGGTGTTGACGAGCTACAGCCTAACTGGGAAGGCCCTTACAAAGTAGTAAAATTACTTAAAGGAGGAGCATACAAAATAGCCAACATAGCAGGAAGAAAGCTCCCGCGGTTATGGAATATCCAAGTACTCAAGAAGTACTATCAATAAATAACCGAGGGAAAGCCTAATCCAAGGCACTTTGAGGCGTAAACTTATTATCATCATTATTATTATTATTATTATCTTCTAGTTTTTGCTCAATTAATAAATTCCATTTTCCTCTTGAGCACGTTATCAGTGCATACTTCCAAAGATGCCATCCTAGGTGCCTCAAGCTCATTTTAAAGCATTTAGCACATTGTCAGTGCATTTTTTCAAAGACGCCACTCCTAGTCACACTGAGCCAGCCTTAGAGCATTTAGGACATTATTAGTGCATACTTTCAAAGACGATATTTTAGGTGCACCTGGCTCACCTCAGAGCAATTAGCACACTATCAGTGCATACCTTTAAAGACGCCACCCTAAGTGCACTGAGCTCATATCAAAGAATTCAACACACTAAAAGTGCGTATTTTTAAAATCGTCATTCCTAGGCACATTGAGCTTATTTTATGACTCACTACAAGGACGAATTGGTAGAAGCACAAAGCTCGTAATAAAATAAATAGAATGACAAGAAGACCGATGTCCAATACTTAGTAAAAAATCTCATTCAGGTATGGAAACTTGTCATATTTTAAGTAATGCTAAGTTCGTATGTATTTATTTATAAAGGCTTCTTTTATGCATAATGCTACCTATCTAGTATACTTAGCAAAAATACTATGATCAAGATGCAATAAAGAAATAGGTCAACTCAGAATTAAAAAAAAAGGTAAACTTCATTAAAAACATAAAAAGTATTACAAAATCTCGTAGCTCAGGATTCATTAACTATGTCCCGAGCTTCATTAAGGTCAATCTTTATAATCAAATCATCTACCAAAGGAGGAACTGCATTAGCAACCTCCGTTCTACCATGCTTAGTATCTTCAGCTTCTTCAGCAGCTCTTTCTCGGGCCTTGTTGTCAATCTCTTCAATATCTAATTCTTCCAAAAAGGTCATATCAGCATCAGGGAAGTTAGCCTTAATAGCCTTCTTATAGTTGGAAAGAGAAAAGGACATTTCTAAGTAGAAGCTCTTTTTCTCAATTGCTAAATTCTCACTAACCCAGGTCTAATCAGTAAGTCTCGAGGTGATAGATGCATATTCTAGCTCTAACTCGGTTATGTGAAGATCGGCATTCCTCTTCTCAACCATAATAGAACTAAGCTGAATAGTGGCACTTTCAGCTTGAGCATTGGCAACTTGGAGCTGACCTTGCCACTTTTGCTCCTTAGAAATAAATTTTTAGACTACTTTTGAAGAATATGCTCAGCGTTCTCTACTCGAATGCCATCATGAGAGGCTTGCTCACTCAACTGCCTCTCATAATTCCTCTAAGCATTACCAAGAGTCACTTATAAAAAGAGCCCTATATTAGTTCAAGTAGAAGAAGAAATAAACAGAAGAAGAAGATATTGGTTTAAAATAGATTTACTGGTAGGATGAGAGATACTTGCTATGCATGAAGCTCGAAGGAATGTACATCCTCAAGCTTCCTCAATTCAGCCTTCAAAGATATCAAACTCGCGAGCTCCTCGACCAAAGGAGGTGTCTGAACCATTGGCTATAGCCTATACTTCTTCTCTAAATAAGGTCCAGGATCAAGACATCTTCCTAAGGTGGGAATTTCCACCTCAATGCAGTCATCCTCGTCTACCAGTTGAGGACATTTCCTAGGGCTCTGATGAGCATAGTTTTACACATATTTGCTTGCATATTATTGCGTATGTTCTTAGCAATTATTGTGCTTTTATTCCCAGATCACCCGTGTTTTATGTTCTTTTGCATTTCAGGAACATTTATAGGACCATTATCGGTGTTTAAGCAATTATAGATCAATACATTCGGAAACGGACGAGAATTCATCAAGATCGGATAAGAGCCCGCGTTGCACACATTGAGCACGGCCTGAGTCAAGGCCGTGCTGACCATCACGGCCTAGACTCTGGCCGTGACCAACCATCAAAACTTGGTCTTCAAAACAATAGTTTGAGCACGGTTTCCATAGCCACCACGGCCTTCAGCACGGCCCGTGGTGGCCAGCACGGGGAGCAACACGGTCATGGTGAAACCCTAGTTGGTGAGATCCACGGTTGACCGCGGCATGGACCAACAGGCACGACTAGCACGTCCTTGACCACGGCCGTGCTGAGTTAAATATATAAGAAAAATTCATTTTTCTTAGAGAAAGGAGGGGGAAAAAGAGCGACATTGAGCCCTAGTGGCTGGTTCAGTTTTTGCACAATACTGAGTGCGAGAGAGAGTTGCAGTGAGTAAGAATCCCGGAATCGTAAGATTCCAAGTGCAAAAGCGATGGTGGAGCAATTCAAGAGGCGATTTGGGAGATTAATCAAAGTGTAGATCCGGATTTGGAGTCATTTCATCCAATTCAGAGAGAAAAGGGTGTATATGTTTTATTTTCATTATTCTTTCATTGTAATTGATTTCCTAGATTGTTTTAAACATGAACATGTTTAGCTAAATTGATTAAATCCATTGGGATTTCTTTGCTATGTTGGTTAGATATTATATTGTTAGATTGTTTGAGTTGGTTTTGTATTCTTCTTGTTTTCAGTGTTAATAAGATTATGCATTATTCATGAGACGTTGTGAATTGTGATGTTTAGATTGCTTTATGAGATTGAGAAATCCGTTTGGCAATTGGAACTTTGAATAACAAGAACTGGTTAATAATCGCTTAGAGATAAGGATAATTAACTAACCGGATTAAGAATTAACAAAGCTTAATAGAGACGGATTAAAGCTTAATGCTAATTTAAGAATCAATCGTTAGGAAAAGATTCCAACTTTAGGTTATTAGGTTTAGGAATTCGGTTATCTCGAGAGAGAAACTGAATTCGCTAAGAATAAATCCACGGGTAGCATAATTAGACCCACCGATCCTTTATCTTTTGTTCGGATGCCAACTAGTTTAGATTCCCTTTGGGTTTGTCTTCTTGTCTTGATTATTTCACTTATCAATTATTCCTGCATCTCCCTTAGAACTTAGCTCGTAGTTAATAGTTAGTTTAAAATTTATTCATCATCCATTTTAGGTTAATATAACAAAGAACAAAGAAGTAACTCTGGGCTTTTGCTTTCCCGAGGAATACGACCTTGATACTCGCCATTAGTGCTAGGATCGCATCGATAGGTACACTTGCGCTTAGATTGTAGCTAACACGAGTAGCACACATCAAGTTTTTGGCGCCGTTGCCGGGGAATTATATGAAAACTAGAGTGAAATTTGCTATTTGTTAATTTAGCCATTTTTCTTCTTTCTTATTATTTTATGATTTTTTTATTTTTATTTGTTTATTTATTTTATTTTATTTATACATATTTATTTAGCTTAAGTTTATGATTCAGATAGTGAATGATAAGGAGGTTCAATGCTAAACCCAAAATCTTTGTATGACGCATTGGAAAATGAGAATAGGAACCAAGAGAGTGCTAAAAATTGGGATGCCCATGCATCTTTAGATGCTCGGGTGGAATCATTTTGCAGGGCTACCGATCAACTCTCTTCTCCTATCCTTTCATCTCAAGTCTTTTGTGAATTTTGTTGTGGTTTACATATGTGTAATGATTGTCCATTGTATAGTGATGTTGCTCATTGTTCTTATAACGTGAGCAGGGTGAATTATACGGAAGTTGGCCAAGTGACTCGTATGGAAGCACCTATAATCAAGAGTGGAGTACTCATTCACCCTTTGGATGGAGCTTAGATGGCCAAGAACCACTAGAATTCAAAGCAACTACATCAAGAAATGACCTAATGTTGCACCTTCAACTCAAGATGAAGAGTTAGTGTGAGAGGAGCTGATGATGAGGTTCATAACAAGTCTTGAGGAAAGATTCCAACAAACAGAGAGGATACTTCAAGATCAACAAGCCTCGATTAACAACATAGAGCATCAAGTAGGCTTAATCTTTAAGTTACTAGCGGAAGAGCAATTGAGAACTCCATCAAATAATCCGAGGAACATTTGAGCGCCATCACTTTGCATTCAGGTGAGAATTTTTCTGGTTTATCTATTATGTTTGACGATGATGTTTATGTGCAGGACGACTCTTTGAACATGGAGATAGAACCAGAAAAGGAAGAGGCAAACATGATCCCTCTGAAAGACTATCAACGGGAATGTACGATTGATGATGCCGAGTTGCGATTAGAGGAATTGTTGGTAGATTTTCCACAAGTCCCCTCGATGATGGAAGATGAGCACGAGTTGTCCAATGAAGAAGTCTTGGAGGAGCTCGAGTTTCTCCTAGCAAGTGAACCAAGCCATGGACTGAAGAAAACCATCGACACTCCTGAAGAGATTGCCCAACCATCGATCCTTCCAATTGTTGAAACTCTAGCTTCAAATTGGAAGAGCCCCTAGAGCATCATGACTACGTCCAATTATACGAGGAGCGAGTCTTGCCCATCATATTGGCAGCTTGCTTGATAGTCGGGAAGAGGAAATTGACGATTATCCCTCTAAGCGGATACTTGAAGACATTTGCTTGGAAGAAGGATGGATGGTCGTCGATCACGCCCATTTGCCTTTTACCATGAGTCCAGCTAAGAAGACTCATCACATAAAAAAGAAGCGCTTTTGGGAGGCACCCCAAACTTTATCTTTAATCTTTAATATTTTAACCTTTTGTTTTGAAACATTTTATTAGTTTTAGTTTTCATATTTTCAGTTTTAATTTTATTTCTTTATTTTATTATTTTCGGATTCTACCGAGGAGGCAACGAATTTCCACAACATCGGCCTCCATGGATGATCAGTGGCGATCCCCTAGATCTTTTTATTTTTTGCATTTATTTACTTTATTTTTCATACATGTCATGCACTTGGATTGTATTGCCTTTGTTCTCGAGTTGAGCATTCCATGCGGGGTATCCATAACATTTTACACCCGAGGACAGTGTGTTCTTAAAGTTTGGGGTGCTTATGGATAAACCTTAATCTCTCATATGGATTTTTAATATATCCGAAATTGCTATGGCTAGGTGTTGTATTTTTAGGGGATGTTAGGACACTGTGTTTTTATGCACTTGAGTATGCTATTTTGAGCCGATTGATGACTTGATTTATAGAATTGTAGTTACTTTTCTTTATTTAATTGTCCTTAGAAAACAATTTATGGTGTTTTACACATCAACCCTGCCGGGTTAAACCGGTGTTATTTAATTATTTTTTCGAATTGTCGAATTTTAACTTAGAACGTTGATAATATCATATGCATGTGTTTCTTAAGTAATGATTCAATGAATGATGTTGCGAACCAACTGCACCTAATACCACACCTGAAAGTGAGATTTTGAGCCAGTTGAGCATTCATTATACTTATGGTCTTTATATTTCTTGTTTGAGTGTGCATTGTACATAACTTTGCTTCTAGAACTTGCTTTGTAATGCGTGTTGAAGTTACATGAATATTGTGAATACCATGAGATGATTTGGGCGATTTAGGATTCCCCACATTTGACCAAAAGCCTATCACCTTATGTTTCCATTAGTTAGCCAGTTTTTTAGCCTTAACCTTTTCTTCATAATCTACAACTATACACTTCAAATATACCATTCTTTACATTTATCTTTCCTTTACCCTTATGCTGGAATTTCTTTATGTGATATGTTCAACTTTATGTGGGATTAAAATGCTAGTTGCTATGTTGGTAAATTCACTAAATCTTCTTGATATTTTAAATGCTCCCTTTGATCCAATTTGTATTTGATATTCTTTATGTTTATTCGAGTGGTATGCAGCGGTCGCTAATAAGCTGCTAGTTCATTTCTTTTGAAAAAAAATAAAAAAAAAGGAAGAAGAAGAAGAAAAAAAAAATATATAATAAACAAATCTCTTTAATTATTTATCTTTTTATTGGATTTAGAGCATTTGCGAGCGTTATTCTATGAAGTAGGGATTTTAGTGAATGATTCTTTTTGTGATCTTAGGCATTTAATCCTTTGAGCATATACTATTGTTTATCGCACGAATTCCAGCATTTTCATACTTCTATCCAAATCTACGCACTTTGCCCTAGCCCCATTACAACCTTGGTAAAGACCCTTTGATTCGGTATTTACTTATTCACGATGGCGAAGATATGATTTATGAGCAAGCTTATGGTGAGCGGGTCTTGTGCATTTGCTTTAAGGGATTTGTTATTCACCTAATATACACTTTGAGCGACTTGAGTGATCCCTGTGAGGCATTGGTTCATGATGTTTGTGTTGAGTTATCATTTAAGTTACTCATGCATTAATATTATTTCCATTCTTTGTTAATGATTTGTAATTTGATTTATGATTGAGTAACCTTTGAGATGTGTTGAATACTCTGTCAGGACTAGGGGCATAAACTGAAAGGAATTGCTAACGTAGTTTTATGGGTTGAGTTGTTAATTGCTTGAGGACAAGCAATAGCTTAAGTGTGGGGTAATTTGATGAGCATAGTTTTACACATATTTGCTTGCATATTATTGCGTATGTTCTTAGCAATTATTATGCTTTTATTCCCAGATCACCCTTGTTTTATGTTCTTTTGCATTTCAGGAACATTTATAGGACCATTATCGGTGTTTAAGCAATTATAGATCAATACATGCGGAAACGGACGAGAATTCATCAAGACCGGACAAGAGCCCGCGTTGCACACATTGAGCACGGCCTGAGTCAAGGCCACGACCATCACGGCCTAGACTCGGCCGTGACCAACCATCAAAACTTGGTCTTCAAAATAATAGTTTGAGCACGGTTTCAGAGCCACCACGGCCTCCAAGACGGCCTGTGGTGGCCAAAGACGGGAGCAACACTGGTCATGGTGAAACCCTAGTTGGTGAGATCCACGCCGACGGCATGGACTCCCATTGTGACTAGCACGTCCTTGACCACGGCCGTGCTGAGTTAAATATATAAGAAAAATTCATTTTTCTTAGAGAAAGGAGGGGGAGAAAGAGTGACATTGAGCCCTAGTGGCTGGTTCGGTTTTTGCACAATACTGAGTGCGAGAGAGAGTTGCAGTGAGTAAGAATCCCAGAATCGTAAGATTCCGAGTGCAAAACAGTAGTGGAGCAATTCAAGAGGCAGTTTGGGAGATTAATCAAAGTGTAGATCCAGATTTGGAGTTGTTCATCCAATTCGAGAGAAAAGGGTGTATATGTTTTATTTTCATTATTCTTTCATTGTAATTGATTTCCTAGATTGTTTTAAACATGAACATGTTTAGCTAAATTGATTAAATCCATTGGGATTTCTTTGCTATGTTGGTTTGATATTATATTGTTGGATTGTTTGAATTGGTTTTGTATTCTTCTTGTTTTCAGTGTTAATAAGATTATGCATTATTCATGAGACGTTGTGAATTATGATGTTTATATTGCTTTATGAGATTGAGAAATCCGTTTGGCAATTGGAACTTTGAATAACAAGAACTGGTTAATAATCGCTTAGAGATAAGGATAATTAACTAGCCGGATTAAGAATTAACAAAGCTTAATAGAGGCGGATTAAAGCTTAATGCTAATTTAAGAATCAATCGTTAGGAAGAGATTCCAACTTTAGGTTATTAGGTTTAGGAATTTGGTTATCTCGAGAGAGAAACCAAATTCGGTTAAGAATTCGTCCACGGGTAGCATAATTAGACCCACTGATCCTTTATCTTTTGTTCGGATGCCAACTAGTTTAGATTCCCTTTGGGTTTGTCTTCTTGTCTTGATTATTTCACTTATCAATTATTCTTGCATCTCCCTTAGAACTTAGCTCGTAGTTAATAGTTAGTTTAGAATTTATTCATCATCCATTTTAGGTTAATATAACAAAGAACAAAGAAGGCACCAATGCTTGATCTGTCGCTTGAGAAAGGAGCCCTATGCTGGGGTAAGAGAGGGTAGTACTATCATTTGGGATTTGATATTGCTCAAGGGCAGGACGAGGAGCAAGAGGAGCTGAGATGGAGGGAGAAATAAGGATAGAAGTTCCACGTTTCCTAACACTCAATAGAGTTTTTTGGTTTTTTATATCCTCTTTAAGGAGCAACTTGGGTTGCTTTCGAGCAGGAAGCACATGCCACCTCCTCCGAAGATTGGTGAAATTAGAAGTGTGAGAAACGAGAAAATAACGGTCTCACCAATTATGAACTTACAAGATGAGACCATCGAGGACTGTATGCCCAGCTCGGGCTCTAAGATAAAAAAAAAACCATACTCGAATACCCGAGCAACTAAATAAAAAGAAGAGAAGAAAAAAATAAGGAGTTGGAAGAAAGTTAAATTCTTACAAAGTTGATTAAAGGCTACTTAAAGTCAGATGGAGTTGGGATGAAGCTGAGCTATGGAGATGTTCGTATCTAAGATAATTGCCTTAATGAAAGGATCTAAGGGCAATTTGAGTCTAGCTTCTAAATGCTCATCATATAAGACAATGTAGTTTGCCTCGGGAGTACTGTTACCAAGAAAATGTGTAGGACACTCTTTCAAGACAAACTTGGTGGAAATCTTATAACGATCTCTGATTTAGTTCATATGGGTATAGGTGGTGGACATTTTTGTCAGTTTTAAATGATGATTTAGAACTCTTGACCTCTTTCTGATGGGAAGAAGGTATATCTCTACTCTCAAAGTCCATAGGAATGTTCTCAGAACGATTCTAGGCAAGTCCTTCCTCGTTAAGGGACTCAGTAGCTGGGTTTTTTTATAGAGTTTTATGAGAAGGTTCCATGAAAGGAATAGGTTAAAAAGAAAAGAAAAAAAGAAGAATCTCAAAAACAGATAAAAGAAAAAGACTAAGAAAAACTTACTGGTCACAGATGATCTCACGAAGAAATGGAGTTGAAGGAAGGGAGGAAATTAAGAACTCGCACAAAACGCAGAGACAGTGAAGAGTTGATAAGCAACAAGATGAAATGCACAAAGACAACAAAAATGGTAAGTAGTAAGTGAAAGAGGAATTTATAAAGTTTAGAGAGTGACTAAAATGCCCCTCAGTATTATGAAGGAACATTCTAAAGAGCGAGGATGTAACCGTCATTTGAGTAGATATAAATGATAAACGGTTATCATAATGATGGACACGACGTACAAAATGTCAATGGGCATGTCAAGCGTCAATAGACGTTTAAAATTCAAATAATATGTCAAGCTTACCTCTTACTATAGACCTTATTAAGCGCAATGTAATATTCTATTATCATGAGCATTAGAAAGTGTCAAGCTTGTTATAAGACAAGTATTGCTGAGTACGAGCAAAGAGATAAATACCAAGCATAAATACTCTAAAGCATAAGGGGGGAGACCAATGATAACAAAGTATTATAGACCAACCTATCATGCCTGTGAAAAACGGGGTTGAAAAAGTCTACATTCCACTATAGTTAGAAGTTTTGGAAGATGTGTTATGGTCAAACTATATTTGAAGAGTCTGACCCAACCTAGAACTCTTCAAACAGCCAAGAAGACGAGTCCTATTATAACTAGGCTGGCCTATATTTATAGAATTCTACTTCTAGTTGGACATAAAGACTTTCAACATCTATTTAAAGAGCTATGACTCGATGTTTATAGGTACATGCTACTTTACACACTCAATATACTTAAGCTGTCACGACCCGTTCTGTGGGCCGTCACTGGCACTAAGGAATGGATAGGCGTAAGGTCACCAAATCCTGTAGTAAGCCTGACCATTCACTAACTCAAACAAAATGTAATATGGACTATGTTCATTGGCACTTTTTCACAATTAACTTTAAATCATCACGTACTATATATTAAATTCGGTTTGTCAGCATAATTAGGCAATACTCGAATTTACATAAAATTTCAAAATGATAAATCTGAAATTTCTACTGCGGAGATTCTAGAACTTTAAAGTCAAACATACCAAAAATCAATTATATTTATCCGAAGATGAAGGAGTCAGGCTGCTAGATGAAAAGAACTGCAGAATAACTAACAACACCTGAAAAACAGTTAAATTGAGATTGTCAGTCTCGGAGTGAGTTAAAATCATATATCTAAAAAGAATATAATTATTTCAATAAAATATTTGTTAAATTAAAACAAAATATTATGTTGTATAAAAACATGTGTCATGCCATGCTTCTATAAAATGAATTTAACATATTACGGGACGAGTACTTTAGTAGAACCCTAACTCCCAATGCTAACAATCTCAGCTCTCTCATTCCAACAGAACTAGCGCCCAAAGAGCGAAGTTAGACCAGGATCCTTAAATCCAGTTTGGTGACTTAAATTTCCAATAAAGCCAGCGCCTAGAGAGCAATGCTCGACTAGGGACCTTTACTCCGGTAAAGACACTTTACTCAGCCTAGAGAGTTAAACTCGACCAGGGCAAATCCTAAATCATTCTTCCACTACCTGACTCAATTTCATACCGGTGCGCACACGGTCCTGATACAACTCATCAAGTGGCATGTTCTACTGTCGTCTCACCCTGAGTCAACATGCAATCACAATAGCAATGATGTAGGAAATGATACATATATGAATAGTAATTAAATAAATAATTAAAATCTTAAATCATTTAATCAGAATTGCTTATGTAAAAATTTAGCATGACGCACATGTAAAGTAGATATATGACTTTAACTCATAATTCTGACGATCTCCTAGCTCTGCTCCGATGCCTCGGATGGAGTGAGTTGAACTGACGGATTATCTAATCACGGGAACTATTCAATCAGTAAACGTAAAATATTTGACAAATATCCTTAGGCCTAGACTTCTAGAACTAACTATTTAAGAATTTCAACTCGGGTAAATTCTACCGAAAATTCGACAAAACCTCCCCTAAACACGGACGTCTACCCCCCGTATAACAGGTCCAGGATCTGCCAGAGAACACTTCAAATATTCAATAATTTATTTAGTAGGAGTCGGGCCACCAAGACTTTATTATTTTTCCCGACCCCGCCACACATCACGAATCATAATTTGGCAGACGGTCCGCCACACTATTTATTTTGACAATAATTCTCATATAATTTTTTTCTAATGCTCAACACAATAATTAAACACATAATTTTTATCAATGAACTCTAAAATCAACGGCTAGAGAATTACCGAGACTCTTGATCACTCGGTCGACTCGCCTTCAGCCGCCAGAGTCTGATCGATGATCCGAGCGCGCTTATGAACTCGAGATGACGTACTGATGACGATTGCAGCTTTCTGATCCTTTGATCCAACTCCCGATCATCTGGAGAAATTCACGAACAATCTCGGCCGTCGATTTTCAAACAGAGTCCGATCGTCACGAAACTAGTGCCATGAAAAGCTTGAGCTGAGGGGAGTCCGGATATGCCCTCCGATTGGCCAAAGCTCGCCAGAGACGGCCGGAAAAGCCCGAAAACTCAGCTGCCCTCACTTCACTGGAACTCTCTCCTCCGGCCACCTTTATCGATGCCGCTGCTCCCAAAAGGAAGCCATACTCAGGTGAGTCGATCGCCACCTGACTCGGCCGCTATTACAACCGGAATGCCTCAGACGGCCGATACCGCCTCCTCTTTTTTTTCAGACCGCCATTGCTCACTGGAGCCGCCACCATCGCCATCGCCAGAGCTCGACCAGCCACGGACGGCAGCTCCTCTTCTCCCTCTTCCCTTCTTCTTCGCCAACCCCGATCTCCTTCTTCCTTTCTTTTTCTTCCTTTTCTTCTTTACCATTTAGTCCCTCATCTTTTTTTAATTACTAATAATTTCGCTCTACAAAATTCATGTTTAACCTTCAACTTTTCTTTAGCTTTTCAATTAAACTTCTAACTACTTAATTTGAGCTAAATTAAAATTATTAAAAATAGAGAATTACTTATTTACCATTGCTTTTAAATGTGAAATTACTAAAATACCTTTACCAACACATTTAATTACAAAAATACCAACCATACAAATTTTTAATTAAACCCCAAACTAAAGCAATTATATTTTTAGCCCTTATTTCAAAATTAGTTGTCAATTTAATCCTAACACTTAATTAAATTAATTAAAAACTCGTTATTAGTTATTACTAATATTATTATTATTACTAAAAAGAAAAATTTCGGGTATTACATTCTCCCTTCCCTTTCATAAATCACTAACTTAATCATCAGAGTAAGTGGGTGAACAACCCCGTCCGGCGCTTTCTAACCATCCTCGCCTATACTCCAAAAATCAAGTTAATCTTTGGAAATCTTGTTGATAGCTCACTCTTTGAATGAGGTATCAACTGGGTTTCTAATTAATCTAGTTTGGCAGGGTTTGATTTGAATAACCAGATAGCATATTGACTGAATCGTTATCTTTCTTTTTTTCCTCAAAAATGTTTTCATCGTATTGTTCGTGTAACATTAAATTTGCTGGCAGATGATTTAGATGAGTTGTTAGATAAGGGGTAGTTGAAGTTATGAATACTTACAAACTACACAGTTGTCCCACTTAATATGATGAGACTAAGTTGTGTTCCTTTTCCATATTTTTCTGTGATGACATCTTGCTTTTTAAGTGTTGCTACATATTTTTGACTCAATTCTGGCATCTTCCTACAATTTCATACCACACAATTCTGTGCTTTTACATTTTGAAACCTAATTCATTATTTGTTTCTTAATTTATTGCCTTCTTTCATTTTAAGGATAGCCTCCGAGCATCAATTTCAATCATCATCATAATTAATGATGCAACTTGCGAGCTTAGGGCGGCCATGGTTCTCCCTTAACTTTCTAAAGTTCTTTCTTTACAATTTTAATCTTGAGCCCTTCAGAATATTTTTTTCTTTTTAGTTTTATGCCTGCAAAGATTGTGTTGCCTCTTGGATTAAATTTATGGCTCCGTCACTCATTGTAATGTATTGGCTACTACTTGATTTATCAGATCACCTTTTGACACGGATAAAATTGACATTAGCATGATGGTTGCAAGAAGTAATATATTATTTGGCTAAATATGTGATTTTACTTTTAAAATTATTGATTTAATTTCAGACACTTTTCAGTTATTATTTAATTTGTAACAAGTTTTAATTTCTATTTGTGATCTATTTGATATATCAATTTCTATTTTTGAAATCTTTTTTTTTATATATTTTTATTCATTTATATCATACAAAATTGATAAAAATATATAAGAATATATGAACAAATTTAGAAAATGTAAAAAAAAATAGAAGTTAGAATGTCATAAATTTAAAAAAGTTAATTGAAGCTGTTAAATGTTAGATTGATAAAACTTAGTGGTGAAACTATTCGCATATTATTTCATAAAGAGTCTCTGCCTTTGCAAAACTGGGTGATTTTTAACTACTGAATGCAGCTCTTTCGCATGACCAGAAAATGCTAATTCCTTGTGAATTTATATGTTTTTAAGAGATTGATCAACAGAGTTGCCATTGTACTGGAATGCAAAAACTTGTACATGTGCATGAGAGGGACAAAAAGAATATAACATATAATATTTCCCCTTAAAATCCTACTAATGTACAACTAAAAGATCTTGGAAACCAAAAATGAAAAAGGATTAACACAGAACTACCAGTTCTTCCTCTTGAATCTCATCATATCCATTTTCTAAGGAACAAAAAGGAGATGAAGAAGAAGAAAAAGAAGAAACAACAGAGGAAAAAGTAGTAGAATCAGAATAAGAGGCAGCTGCTCCAATTCCAACAAGAAGATCAATAAAAGCTCCAATTATGAATCCATGATTCTTCTTTCCATTAACCTTTAAATACCAAACTAATAACTCCTCTAGAGAACCCCAATCTTTAAGTCCATGAGATTCAACCATATCTTCCATTGACCTCCTGAAATCAACATATGGATCATCTGACTCCATTGCTAGCACTACACTTTCCTGGAAAGGAAACCCTCCTGGTTTAGCCTTCTCTAGTATTGAATTTGTGTCACCAGGCTCAAAAAACAGCCTCTCTGATCTTGCCCCACGCACAACCACCTCCAATGAATCTCCACCAAAATCCTCTGATTGGTCAGTTGGGAAGCTTGTAGCCTCTGATGAGTTAGTGAACCATGACTTGGGTGTTTCAATTTCAGCCACATGTTCAACACTAGTAGTTGGATCAAAGAACACTGAGTTTACAGTCTTGAAAATGTCATCAGCTCTGAATGAAAGAGTCTTGGGATAGTTACATGAAGGCCATTTTTGCCATGGTTGATGATGATGCCTGTTCCTTGTTTCTTTGTTCTTAAAGAGTGAAGGAATGATTTTCATTTCTTTTCTTTTGTCTCTGTTTCTGTTTTGGTTATTGTTGATGGGTTGTGAGTGGTTGCTTGGGTTTGTGAATCTCTGTTGTTTTTGAGCTGACGAGTTGAAGAAATGAGGATATATATATATAAAAGAAGAGGTGAGAAAAGAGTGGGGAAAGATGGAAAGAAAATGGGGGCTGGTAAGGACTGTCATGTGTGTATTAAATTTGTGGCTTTGCTAAATTAAATGTCTTATTAAATGTTCCCTCACAGCAACTCAACATGCAAAAGTACTTTTGTCAACATCTTATTTTGTATTATACGGCCCATCTTTTCCAGGGTTAACTTTTATCTATACAAAACATATACACCATCAAACTTATTAAATACTAATCCTAAACAATAACATGTTAACTATATGTTAATAATATATTAACTAATATATTAGTTTCAATATTAGATAATAATTTCAATTATAAAAATTATATTTAATTATATTTTTAATATTATATTTATTAATAAGTTAATTTTTTAATTATATAATATTTTCAATCGTAAGAAAATGTAATACTAATTATATTTGTAGTATTAATTTATATAATATTAAAAATAATTAATAAATATTTTTAAAATAATTTTATAATATTATATTAATAAAGATTTTAAAATCCAAAGAGAGTAAAAGTATTAAATTTATTATTATTTTTTAAAATATTATTAAATATTAAAAATTCTATAAAATTTATTTATAAATTTAATTTTATAATCAAATAATAATAATAGTCGTGCAATACACAAATAAACAACTATCTTTATTAAATACTAAATATAGAAAAAAAAATTTATATCAACAAGATATATTTTTTTCGAAATAAAGAAAAGTATGTATATAATTATACATTAAATAGCATTCAACTATGAAAACAGTTTATTAGAATTCTTTTGCTAAAAAATTATTAAATTAATAACATATGAGGTACATCTTATATATGTGAAGACAATCAAATTAAATCCTTAAAATACAAAGAATTTTATTTTAAATTTTTATCTTAAAAAAAATAATTTTTTTATTTATTAGAGGGCCAATATATCATAAACTATACAACATTGATAATTATTGTCTTACACTGACTATAAAGGTAAATATTATAATTTTATTCTATATTCTTAGAATTTCTTTTTGCTTTATTTGAACGCTTATATTTCAACATCAGCTCAGTTGTTATGAATCACATAATCTCATTTGATTACCACTCAACATTATTTGATTACTCGGTTATTAGTATTCTTAATTTATGTACATACCAAATGTTCCATTAAAAGAACAAAAATTAATAGTGTATCATAAATCAAACCAGGCATTGGCTGCAGCCATGTTCTGTTTAATAGGGTAAATGAAAAGGATATGTGCCAGTAGTATTTATACCAAGCACTTCATGTGCCACAGCAAAATTCATGTGAGTTATTTAAGAAACATCGGTTGAATCATGCAGTTCTGTATTGCCCTTGCCTATTTAATTATTATGCGAAGACTGACAGCTTTAAAGGTTTAAGAAAGAAATGTAGAGCAAGGCATACCCTTTATGCAAGTTCAAGAAAAAGAATATTTATTTATTTTCTTCAAAAAAATTTATATATATTGCATATCAGTAGTACTAGAATAAGGTACTATTTTTATTTTATTTTTTGAAAAGAAAAAAAGACTAATCTCATTAATAATTCAGAGAATTTTAAGAGGTTATAAGGTTAATTATGTAGGGCAATTATCCAATCACTAATTGGCTCACTATGGAAGCAATTTTATGAGCTGCGTAATTATCCATTCTGCTAATAGTGCGAAACAGAAAAAAATACAAACTGGAATGTACCAAACTAAGCAATTCAGAATAACGGAAGGTAGTAGTTAAAAATATTAGGAAGTTGTTTGGCCTTTTAATTATTTTAATTAATTAATTAATTAGTTAATAATTAAAATAAAATAAACAGTTAAAAGATTTAGCACTTTTTGAAGAAAAGATAAAAAAATTTATGTAGTGGTCGTGCTCAAATCACCACTATTTTTGTACTTCAACCCTCCAGATAAATGAGATAATGAAGTTTTACACGTACAAAACACAGAAATATATTCCCAAATAAAATGGAACTTGAAATCCCTATAAAAAGTAGACATCAAACAAAGGAAGGAATCTAACATCTGGGCATCAATAATCAAATACAACAATTATACAAAATCAAGATTATTTAATACACATTCTCAGCAAACACCATGTATGATAAAATTTAGCAGGAGTTTAATTGTGAGTTTGAAGTTCACTGCACAAATATCTAGCTAAGCTTCATGAGCTAATTATTAGATACCTACAGTAATAAGCCACCTATTTCAACTTGTACTTCAACTACAACAGCTTATATACTTTGTTTCCTTGAATAAGTGAGAGAGGAGATGAAAATGTTCTTGAGAACAGTTACATGCCTGAATCAACAATTATTGAACTTAATAGCAATCAAACGACTAATAGGATTTTGGATATAGATATCTTATAAATTAAATAAAGATTAACACAAGTATTTATTATAGTTCGATATAAAGACCTACATCCAGTCATTCGGTATCACATCCTAATATTATCTCCATTATCTTGACTCTATTAATGGCTAGAGATCAAGCCTTATAACATCTGGTACTAAAATACCTGATATAGCTCGAGATATTCCCTTTCTAACTATCCATAGAAATAATTAGACTTCTGCTAACCTCTCACTTACTAAAATAAGTGCAAATGGACCTCTCACAAATTTTGATAAAGGAGGCTATGTCACCCTATAAATTACAAGCTTTACCACATGATGCTTGACAACTTTAACAAGAGAGATTTTCTTTGAAAAGTAAAATGAACATTTACAGAATTTCTATATGGATTAAATGCAAGATAAATGTAAGAAAAATTAGTTTTGGAAAGCATTAAATGTAAATACTCAAGAATGAAAGAAGAAGTAGATGAAGACTGATAAATGCAACTTTCGGCTCTTGAGGATTTTGAAGAGTAAATGCAATTCTTTTCTTATTGATTTTGGTAGGTGAATCTTATATTTATAGAGCAATCAAAAAACTAGTTGTTAGAGCTGAGATTTAAATATATATAAAGAAATCATTTTTATTTTCTTGCTCAAAATCTCTTTACAACTGTTGATTTAGACATCTGACAATTTTTATATCTTTCTGTCAACAACCAGTAGAAAGCTGAAAGAACTGTTTATCATTATGACAAATAACTAAAGTTGACAGATTGAGATTGCTTTTACTTCACCTAATCTAAACTAGTGGTTTGGACACTTGCAGGGGAGTATGTAAGTGTGTGGAAGCTAATGTGTCAGTTTAGATAGCAGGTAGATACCTTAAAGATATCATACAGATATCTAATTCGAAACAGATACCTTAAAAGTGTGATTTTAAAAAGAAATGAAATTTTATGTTTTCTAAATCACTTTGAAAAACAAACTATATCTTTTCTTTATTTAAAATCAGAAGAAGATTTGAAATTTTACGGTGTGCAAAATATGCTTATTCTATTTTGAAAAGGATACTTGATACACATTTAATAAGATATTTAAGACACACATATTCTTGAATAAAGATTACTTGTGACACATTATTGATTTCTCTTAGCTAAGATAGATGGCTGATGGAGCACTTCTTCTATAACAATAATTTGATTTAGTTCAACCTGCAATGTTAGACATCCGTATATATAGTACATAGTTTTATTATCATTAAAATTCAGATCATCAGGTTCTTGGGACTAGCAATCTCTCCCTTTTTAATGATGACAAAACATCAATTTATTATTGTAGAAGTATAACAATATAAGCAAATTTCATAAACAATAAAAGTCTAACTACTTAATTAGATGATGTACTTCTTATACTGCAAGTTAGGTACTTGATGGGCTATTTATGCAGCTACAATCTAAGGCAGTGAACCTATCGATGCAGACTAGCACTAATGGCAAGTATCAAGCTCGTATTCTCGGGAAAGGGTGAGCCTAGAACTACTCCAGTGTCTTATGTTATCTAACCTTAAATAATAGTGATGAAGTTACTATTCTATGAATAGATGCAAGCTAAATGATTAGTTAAATGTCAAGCAATCTACAAAGGTTTAGTGAAACAAACAAGGAAAGAAAGCAAACCCAAAGGGACCTAAGCTAGTTGAATTTTAGTGAAGGTAGAAATTAGATTGATTACCAATTGTGATTACCCGTGAGCAAATTCTAAATTGAATTCGAGTTCCCTCTCGAGAACATCGAATTCCTAAACCTAAGAACCTAAAAACGACGGAATCTCTTCCTACGATTGATTTTTGGTTAGCCTTAAGATTAATCCACTCCTATTAAGAGTTGTTAATTCTTAATCCGGCTAGCTAATTACCCTTATATCTAAGTGATCATTAACCAGTTCTTGCTATTCAAATTTCCAACTACTAAATGAATTTCTCAATTACAAAAAGCAATCTGAACAACACAGTTCACAATGTCTCATGA
The DNA here is from genome assembly GCF_019578655.1 of Ricinus communis. NCBI lineage: Eukaryota > Viridiplantae > Streptophyta > Magnoliopsida > Malpighiales > Euphorbiaceae > Ricinus > Ricinus communis. Next base: position 336,006 of record NC_063261.1, on the reverse strand, counting down.
ATAATGTGATATCTTATTAATAATGAAAGCAAGAAGAATACAAGCATTGATAATCAAAATCTCATAAATGTTAAGTGCAATCCAACAAACAAAAGAACCTCAATGGGTTCAACAGCTCTAGCTACTTATGCTAACAAATAGCACAAAATAAGGAACAAATATAGAAAAGAAAATTGGAAACATGTATACCCTTTTTCTTCAAGTCAAATGAACACTCCCAAATCTCCAAGTCTGAATAATGAACCTCGAATTGCCTCTTGAATGCCTCCAAATCCACTCTTGATCTTCAATGTGATGCTTGAACCATTGAAATCTGTCATTCAATATGCGAAATGGTCTCCCAAAAGTTGAATGTCGAAGTCTGAAAAGAGGTGGCTCGCGCGCATATATGAGATTTAAAGTCAGAAAACCCAATCCCTATAAAAGAAATCGATTTTGCCTATATAAATGTCCTAGCACGGCCGTAGTCAAGCCTTTGCTAGTCAGCATAGGTGGAGTCTAGGCCGTGCTGGATCTCTAAGTCCTAAAATTCATTCTCTACTCCCTGACCGTGCCCTCGCCGGTGCTGAGCCACCACGGGCCGTGATGGAGATCGTGGTGGCCTCGGAAACCATGCCAAAAGGCCATATTTGAGGATAAAATGTTAATGGTTCAGCATGGCCAGAGTCCAGGCCATGCTCAACCTTGAAATGCTAGCCTTTGTTCAATTTTGATGGATTCTAGTCCGTATTCGCACGTATCACCCTCAAATACTGATAATGTCCATTAATGATCACCTGAAACATGAAAGGAACCAAAACACAGGTAATTCTGGCATAAAATAAGACAACTATGCAAAAAATAGAAGTAATTGGGCATATAAACATGTGTAACACAATGTATATTAATACTTGAATCCAAGACCTATGTAACTTATATTCAATCTCATTCACATTATGCAAGATGACTAAAAATAGCAGCAAAATCATCCAAAGAACAACCACCACTATGCTGGCAATAGATTAACCAAAATATTCAAATTGTTCATTGTTCTAAGGTGTGCGGCCCCTGAGTATATGCCTATAGTGGTTATTGCATAAAAGAAAAGTTTAGATAACTCCTGAGTTTATCCATTTCAACACATGTTTTCTCCCCCTTTTTATCATCAATAAAAAGAAGAACACTTAGCATTCATAAGAATAAAACCATTCAGGTTCTCAAAGGACTAAAAAAACTTAGTTTTAAAAATGAAGAAGAAAAGAAGAAGAAGTTGACTATGGAGGATAAGCTTAGGCAAATTTAGTCTTTCTTGCTCTATCTGGTAGTCTTGGAGACCTTAATGCTCTTGGCACCGCTCTTTTCTTCCTTTCCTCTTCAGGCTGGACCATCTCAAGCTTAATCTTCTTCCTCTGTTTCTCTTCCTCAGTGGAGCTGACCAGATGTTCAATTTCAGATACCTTCCCTTTTTCGCTTCTTCCCAGCAGCATTAGCTTCTTTTGTAGACATCTTCTTAGTTTGAGATGAGAGACGCCTAAGTCCTTCAGTGATGTCTACCATCTCCTTCCACATTGATGCCTGACTTTTCATACTTATTTTGAAGTCTTTAGCTATCACTAACTTAAATTCTTGAAGTTCTTCTTTTAGGTTCTTCTTAAGGGAGCAGACAGTTTTCTTCAATTCACTTTGCTTTTTTTGAATGTCTTTTAGGAGGACGTAGGCATATGAACTAAGACCGAGATCCATGCAATACTGTTGGTTTGACTAGGTTGTTAGATGACATGAGAGTGGCTATGACCAAACTCATTAGATTGCTTATCGATTTTTGTCCATTTGGATCTGTATCACAGACATCTGCCTTAGTCTTGCTCTTTCTTTCTATTTTTTCCCTTTCTTTCTCAGTGAAGTCAGGTCTCCTTTTTGAGTCATCTGATTTCACTTGTTAGATTTCTCATCACTACTAGACATCTGACTCTTACTTTTTCCTACTGATTCCTCTTCGACATCTAATGGCTGCTTAATAAATTCCTCTTGACCTTTTTGATAATTTCTTTTCCAATTATGTCCTACTGCTCTACTTTGGCAAAAATTCCTCATTCGAGTCAATCATCTCATAATTTTTCTCCTTTTCCGACACTTCAGTCTTCTTTATAGATTTCTCTTCTTTATTAATAGGCTCTTCATTATTTAATTCCTTATGTCCCTCACTGTTGTTGTCAGATTCTTCATCCACTAGGCTTAGGTGTCTCTTTGCTCTAGTCTTTCTCTTCTTTACCTCTCCTAATACTGTGAGGGTTTCCCACTTTGTTTCAAGTAGCTCAACTTCATTATTGGCTCGATACTTACTTTTGTTGATGGTAAATTTCCTAATCACATCACTAGCCTTTAATTTTTTGCCTTCTTTGAGAGGGACACCAAAATGCTTAAACGAAAGGGTGCGATACATGTTATAAGGCATGCCATTGGTAGGAGTCAGGTTAGTGTGAGCACCCATTTTTCGGATCTAAATATTGAAGAAATTATGACAAATCCTATAATGAAAGTTACTACTTTCTCGGGTCTCAGGAGATGGAGGATAGGCGAAATTCGAGGTTAGGAGTGAATCTAAAGTTAGGATTAAGGTTAATCCAACCAAGATCACCTTTTCGAAATCAATTTGGACTTAATTATCAAGAAAATAAAGTTTGAGGGTCAAAATAATGAATTTTATAAGTTCAAGGACTAAATTGTAAACTTTTTGCCTTGTAGAGCCAATCGTCTCTGTGTAGAGCCAATTGGCTCTATGCAGAGTTGACTAGCTCTACACAGTGCTGATTCGTATTTTTCTCAGCTCGACGTCATTTTTTAGCACTTTTACATCCAAGAATAGATTCTAGAAAGTATTTAATGATAATTGATAGACGTTAATAATATTTATTTGAATTATTGGCAGATAATTATTTGATAAAGGAAAAAATCGATTTGTTAAAAAGAGTTTTAAAAGAGATTGAAGTCTATTTGCTCCTCTAGGATATCCTAAAACCTACCTCTATAAATAGAAAGTTATGACGTAGGGTTAAGGGACTAGCAATATCAATTAGAGGCTACTATTATTATAAACCTATGTTCATTAAGGAGATAGTATTTTTTTTGTAACTAAAGAGGAAGGTCACTAAGAAATAACCCTATATTTAGAAACTTTTAAGAATGATAGAAGCTTTTCCATATCTTAAGCAGCACTAGATTCCGAACTTGTATTTGATTCTACTGCATCATCATCTCTCGAGACTCACAGAACAACCATATATGGTGACAACCTGAGGGTTCCCCAAGCATCATCATCCACATCATTTTCCAAACTTGGTTATTTTATGCTTTCCTAGAAACATGATTAGGATTATTTTAATTGATTTATGTGTTTTTATATGACTAGAATAGGTTTAGATGATTGCATGTTCTGATATTGCTAGGGATTCGAATATGATAATAAGAAATTTTTGGAAATTGAATATAATAATAGGAACATGTAGGGTTTTGATTGTTTTATTCTTTTTAATTATTAATAACATGTTTAGACTTTAGATTAGATCTGTAATTTTAAGATCTGATAGTTAAATGCTTTAGAAATCACATAATTCAAATATGATATTTAGCCATTTCTTATTTAATGTTAGTCTAGGCTTTTAGTGTTTGCATGTTCCATTTAGGGTTTCTAATTAATTCTATGTTTCTCTTTTATGTTTTCTGTCGGGTTTTACATGTTCTAATCGATTTCACCATGTTTCTTGTGTATGTGAGATTGGCTCTAGGGCATCAAATCGAGGGAGGAACTGTCAAAAACCACCTGCCAAAGCCCTAAAGCCGATCGGCTCAGTCTATAGCCCATTCGGCTCTGCTCTCCAAAACCCTAAATTTCAGGTTTTATGAAATTTTGATGTATTTCTTGAGTTCTTCATGTACTATACTTAGTTTTAGGCCTTTTTATTCATCTTTTTAGTTGTAGGTGGATTGTAATAGTTAGATTTATTTTTTTGCATTTTATTTCTGCTTATTTTTTGTTTACTGTGTGATCCAATAAGTGTAATATGATTGACTAACTAAAAATAAACCACATAGACTTTAGGGTTAAAATTGGACCTCACATGTAGACTGTAGTCCACTAGGCTAATTAATGGTAATTGACTTAAAATCTAAAATTGATATAAACCTAGTGGGCTTTTACCATGCTTTAGTAAAAACAATTGGGCTATATTAGATTTAGGATCACATAATTGGGCTTCATCATAATAAATAGTCCATTTAGGATTAAAGGCTTGTGGGAATATAACTTATAATTGGGCTAGACTAGGTAGGCCTTGTACATAATTAATTAGATTAATAACCTTAACATGGGTTGAGCTTAATAAAAATGGGCTAGACTTAAGTGAACTTTATGTGCTATATGGCATGCTTGTATATGAATTGCTATGTTTATATGGAATAATTTGTTAAACAATAAAATTAAAGACTAAGATACATAAACAAGAAAGTTGGCTTTCAGATCTGTCTCTAGATTTGTGGTGTAAGCTTCCTTATGTAATTTTAGAAACGTAACTTATTAGTAAAGGTGTCTTGGTGAATTACCCGGGTGGCGACTCCTATCTCTGCGCTTCAGTGATTAGTTAGTGTGTTCCCGATTAGGTTGAAAAGTCTTGCAGTGCCATAATTGCTAAAAACACTTGGGTGTGTGCCCAAAACCGTCGCCCACAATTAGTCATCACATTTAACAAGAAAGCTTTAATTTCTACCTTTTGGCAATATGCCCTTCATCTAGGAAAGCTATATACCTTTCATCTAGGAAATCTAGCCATCATGACGTTGTGGGTAATAAAAGATCGAGTTTGCACGTGCTTTGGCTCATACTTGTCGATATTCCTCAAGATGGTCAATATCTAAAGCTTCTCGCGCAACCAAATCTGCAACAAGAGATTAGAAAAAAGAAAAATATAGAAAAATAAAAAAAATAAGAAAATAAGCTATGTTGAATATCCGAAAAGGTGGCTTAGGTAAAAATAAAGTCTGCTAAGTTAAAAACCCAAAAGGGTAGTTTAGGCAAAAGTTAAGATAAAAGCCTGATAATTTAAAAACCCGAAAGGGTGGCTTAGGCAAAAATTACAAAAAAAGAACTAAATAGAAAATGAAAAGAGATTTGGCTGTATACTTTTAAGAGAACGAGGTTGCAATCAAACCATTAATGGTTTTTGTACATGTCTAGTCTAAGAATAGGCTGAGCCCACAATTGATCAACTGTGTGGCCTTTCGATGCAAATTTTGGCCAATTTTATCAAATTTTTGGTGTTTTTCCAATTTTTGTTGCATACAAGCTCATATAAATGCAATAACAAAGGGAAATAAAGAAAAATAAAAGCGATTTGAAGACCAAAATGAAGGATTTTGTATAAAGGCAAAAGAGTAAAAAATATAAGCAATGGCGAAAAATCAAAAGCTGAGGTTCTCTCCTAAATCCCCCATCCTATCTTCTGAGTCGATGTCCATCCCTTGTGGCCGCAAGGTCGATAGCTGAAGTGTTAGAGTGTCGATCCGATGTTGTTGAGCGTCAATTTGCATCGTTCATCCATTTGCCCTTGCAAGCCCTCATGATCCCTCTGGTGAAAACCTGAAAGGAAATTAGTTAGTGCACTTCATACACATAGTTTACATTTTACATTGCACAAATCATTTTCTTACCAGCCAGTCCTTACCAAGGACAAAGAACTGCCTCCTCGCGGTACCAACCAATCAATGGACGTACTTGAACTGGTCTCTTTGAACTTTTACAATTATTTGCATAATATGTCACTAATTTTTCAGAAAAAAGGAGACATGAAAATGGAAAAGAGAATGTTACTTACATGTGTGCAAGTTCTTTGAGTGAATTCTAGAGAGAGGCAATGCTCCATGGTAGGCCGGTGCTCATCACAGTGTGAGCGCTCTAGTATGAGACTATCGGATCTTAAGGGATATGATGCTTCCTGAAACCACATCAGACATGGCTGTAGGAGGTGCCTCGAAGGCAACACCAGGAGAGAAGCCTGTGATATAGGAAGGCTTGGAATGTCAAGCGGATCGTCCCTTAGTCGGCTCATGAGCAGCGGGGGCCTAGTGGATAAACTGTAAATAAAATGATTAGAAAAGCGAAATAAAATTAAAATAAAAAAAAATGAATGAAGAATTCCAAGTAGGCCAAGAAAGATACCTGATCCATGATATCATCGTCTAAAGGCATAGCCCCCAACAACTGAGGAATGAAGAAAGTGTAATCTGTCCCCCGAGACCGAATGGTGAGATCCTCAAGCTCGTCGTACCCTGCTAAACACTCCACTAGTTCCTCCCCAGCAAGCTCCGTTGTCCAAAACATAAAGAGAGAGGAGGAGGCAAGGGAACTTGGCATTTGCTAAGGCCTCGCTCCCACCTACAGATCCTCTCACCTAGGTACCATGCCCGACAGGCAGGTTCGGCCCATAGAATCCTCCTCTACTCAAGGTCAGCTGTAGAAAGCATGTAGGGGTCTGAGTAACAGTGCTCTCCCAGCCAATCACCTCAAATCCGTAAACCAAAAAGGTAAGTAACTATATAAGTAAATCATAAGTATGACTAATAAACTTGTTTACCTTGTTCCAAGTTAGGGTGTTAATCCACATGCGGTGCTCATGAATCTGGGCCCACTCCAATGGGACGCTCCTGCTCGAGCCCCAACAACTCAAGTGAAGGGAAGCCTGGAAAGTGCAGATGGGTTGTGAGCCCACTAGAAGGTCGATCTCTAAGGCCTAAACCTGCAAAACCAGAATCAGCACTCACAATACTAATAAAAGAAACTAGAAAGGGAAAGTCAGAGCATTACTTACGTGGATCACATGCCAGAAGCCACATATCCTATTACTGCCTCGGACAACAATGTCTATCTAATGATACTAGTACGCGAGAGCTGCAAATCCTAATTGTAGGAAGAGACTTGCTTCAAATCCTATAGTGGGGCCAAATTGTGGAAGTTCAATGAACTTCTCGAGTCATTGAACAAATTCATACCAAAGAGTTATACCAGAAAGGCTCGGGCTATCTAATCCACCTCCTGAGCGTTCTAAGGCATAAAGCCTTAGTAGTAGAGAGGTATGCTCTAGTAAGCAATGCATCGGGTGTTCTTTCACGCTGGTAAAAACTCAAGTAAATCAGTAATGAAGTGCTCCTAGATGTCAAAACATTGATCATGGATTACGTCATTAAAGAGCATGGGTGTGCCGTTGAAATCAATGCCCATAATAGCAGCAAATACGAGAAGGGAGAGTGTCAGTTCACCGACCAGGGTACGGAAGGTGTGGGTAGTGTTCGTTCACCTCTCGAATAAAGCATAGACGGAGGTGCGGTCTATCCTCCTAGTGACTGACGGAAGTGTAGCCACAAACCAACGGAAGCCAATATTACCAATCTTAGTTTGGACAGTGCTAGGGAGCTCATCAAACCACTCAAGGCCCTCGATACACGTCACCCTAAAAGGCCAAACACACAGGTATTAAACACAATTTATGCACAAAAAAGTCAAAATAGGTAAGTGTATGTTTATTTATTGATATTTTATGTAAAAGTGCCTTGAAAACCCTATTTCGATCCATGCATGGTCAATTCAGACTATGTAGAGCTGAATCGGCACTGCAAAGAGTAGATCGGTTGTGCACACAGTCGAATCAGCTCAGCATAGAGCCGAATCAGCACTACACAGAGCTAATTGGCTCTGCGTACAGCCAAATCAACTTTGCATAGAGCTGATTGGCTCTACAGGCTAGGGCACGTGATTTTTCAAGATTTTTTGCAATTTTTGATGAATTTTGAGTAAATAAATGGGTATGTCTAGTAGATAAATGGTACAAAACAAAGCTTAAGACTAGAGAATACCTCTCCGATGGCCGAAAATGCCTGGTGAATGTTCAATTTCACCAAAAGGGTATTTTCTCTCATTTATCAAGCCTTAAGTCATTTTGGAGAGAAATTAGAGATGAAAACTCTAAATTTTGTGCGATTGGGGTGCGTCTAAAAAATCTTAATGAAGAGTTCGCCATTTTAAAATTAATTTTACAAAATTTGGTTAAGAATTGATTGAGAAATCAAAGAAAGAGCAAAAAGGATTTGAGAGAAAACAAAAGGGAGAAAGAGATAAGGTGAATAAAATGGAACGAAAGACCGTATATATGTCCATAAAGGGGAGACACTATCATTTAAGTCCTTAATTATTTAAAATTATATTTTAGTCCTTAAATGGGCCAAGTATTAATACAAGTCCCCAGAAGACACAGATATCGAGGAAAAAATGGAAAACCCTGTGATAAGAGTTATTGCTTTCTCGGGTCTCAAGAGGTGACGAATAGGTGAATCCGAGGCTGGGGTCAAGGTTAATCCATCTGGAATTAACTTTTTTGAAATCAATTTGACCTAATTGTCAGAAAAAAATTAAGTTTGAGGGTCAAAATGGCAGTTTTTATAAAATTAAGGACTAAATTGTAAAAAACGAGAAATTGTTTTATAGAACTAATCGGCTCTATATAGTGGCCATCAGCTCTTGACTCTTTTACGTCATTTTTTCAGATGATTTTACGTCCAAATACAGTTTCTATAAAGTTTTCTTAGAGATAACCACTGTTTTATTGATGATTACTTTAGTTTTAATTAAATAATTGGATGTTTATTGAAAAATTTCATGGGATTTATCTCTTTCTCTAAGGTTTTCTCTGAAACTCTACCTTTATAAATAATAAGAGGAGTTTAGGATTTCGGGGAGGAGGCAAGAATTAATATTTTGATCAATAGCAATATTCAGAGCAAAGAAACACTCAGAAAGAAAGAAAAGAGAGAATAGAAAGAATTGCACTGTCGATCATAATTAGAATTCAAAGACTCAAGCCACTAAGAAAGAAGATTCTGCAAAACTGGTCACTTAAGAAAGAACACTTTTTGGAAACTCATTTTCAATAGACAAAAGATTTTTCCAAGTCAGATCCAGCTTTGGATTCCTACCCAATTTTTGATTCAACTGCTTCCTCATCTCTCGAGACACACAGATCCAACATACACGGTGATAACCTGAGGGTTTCTACCACCATACGTCTACATCAATTATAAAAACTGGTTATTTTGTTCTTTTTCTATCATTTTTGTTTGCTTTTATAATATTATTTCTTAGAAATATGATTAGGGTTTTTACCTTTGATCAGTATGATTAGATTAGGATTTTAGAATATGCATATTAATAGGGTTTTGAATCTGATAATAAGAACTAGGGTTTTTTATTAGATTTGATATTTTGCTAATTAGTTGTTTTTTTTTGTCTTTTTATTTGCTTTTATAATATTATTTCTTAGAAACATGATTATGATTTTTATCTTTCATCAATATGATTAGATTAGGGTTTTAGAATATGCATGTTAATAGGGTTTTGAATCTAATAATAAGAACTAGGGTTTTTATTAGATGTAATTTTTTCTAATTAAGGTTTGAGATTTACTCAAAAACATGATTATAGGATTAATAGTTAGTCTCTTTTATTATAATTTGGTAATTAAGACTAAATTAAGATATGTTTCTTTGTTCTAACAACTTACTACTAGTTGATAGGATTTTAGGGTTTCTAGCAACCTACGGTTTTCTTAGCTTCTATATTTTATTTTGTTAATTTTCTTTAACTATTTTTTCTCATTCTAATGTTATTCAAACATCTATGCATGTGAAAATCATCTCTGGAGTATGGATTTGGACTATTAAAAGAAGAAGAATTAAAGGAAAACTGTTCGAAGTGCCCCTTGGATTCTAGAGCCGATCGGTTGACTATAGAGCAAATTGGCTCTATACTTAGCCGATCGGCTCTACATGCACAATCGATCAACTAACCATGCTATCCCTATATTTGTTTTGCTTTTTTTTTTTTTTACAGATTTTGATGTATTCTTGGACTCTGTTCAGTTTTAGGCCTTTCTGGTTCTATAATCGCAGTTGTAGGCGGGTTGAAATAGCTAGGGTTTCTTTTTTCCTGCTTTATTTCCTTTATTATTATTTTATTATTTATTGCATATTAACCTAATACTTGATTATATGATTGATTAATTAAAATGGGCCACTTAGACTTAGGGCTGAAACTGATCCAACACGAATTTGCTCTATGCATAGTCGACTGACACTTAGACTTAATTGATTTATGTGTTTTTATATGACTAGAATAGGTTTTTTAGATGATTGCATGTTATGATATTGCTAGGGATTCAAATATGATAATAAGAACTTGTAGCATTTTGATTATTTTATTCTCTTTAATTATTAATAACATGTTTAGGATTTAGATTAGATCTGTAATTTTAATAATTTGATAGGTAAGTGCTTTAGAAATCCCATAATTCAAATATGATATTTAGCCATTTCTTATTTACTGCTAGTCTAGGTTTTTAGGGTTTGCATGTTCCATTTAGGATTTCTAATTGATTTTATGTTTTTTTATGTTTTCTATTGGATGTTACATGTTCTAATCGACTTCAAGTTTCTTATGTATGTGAGTTGAATGACTCATTCTTAAACTCCCTCCGATGATCACTTCTAATGGATGTAATAGAGTATCTTTTTTTGTTCTGAACTCTTTTGTAAAAATGTATAAATGCAAAGTAAGTGTTTGTCTTAGATGCAATGAATAAGACCCATGTGAATGATGAATAGTCATCTACTATCATAATGCATATTTATTTCCATTTAAGCTTTAAGGAGTTATTGGACCAAATAGGTCATAATACAATAATTCTAAAGGTCTAGATGAGGACACTTTAGATTTTGATTTGAAAGAGTGTTTTGTTTGTTTCCTTCTTTGAAATGCATCACAGGGGTGATCTTTTTGAAAATTTAGCTTGGGTAGACCTCTAACGAGATCTTTTTGAGTCAGTTTTGAAACCAAATGCATATTTACATGACCTAAGCGTCAATGGTACAACCAAGTATTATCTTTAATAGTGATAAGACATATGTCATTGATACATCAAGTATTTAGATTAAAAATATATATTTTACCCATTTAAGGACCGATTAATATAGTCTGATTGTCGATAGTTGATTGTACCTCACAATGAGATGCCTCAAATATGACTCGTCTATTCTTGTCACATAGGTGACTAATATTTAGCAAATTGTACTTCAGTCCTTCAACAAGTGAAACATCTTCAATTTGAGGATTTAACTTAATGATTCCTTTTCCTATGATCCTCTTTTTGCTTTTGCCCTATATTTGACATATCCACTACTGGCTTTATCTAGCTTTGAGAACTTGGATGAGTCCCCTGTCATGTGTCTTAAGTAGCCACTATTAATATACCAGTCATTTATTTTCTTCATGCTGCTTAGAACATACTTGCATATGATTATTCAGTTTTACCTCCCAATCTAAGTTGGGTCCTGATTTGTCAGCATGCTTTAGATTTGTACCTTTTGGTACCTATGGGGGCCGGTTTCAGGCTTGCACCCAAGTGTCTTTAGCGACTATGGCACTGTAAGGCTTTTCAACCTAATCGGGAACATGCTAACTAATCGCTGAGATTAGCACAGAGATGGGAGTGGCCACCCGGGTGATCACCGGGACACTTTTACTAATGAGTGGCATTTCTCAGATTCCATAAGGAAGCTTACGCCATAGAGTCTAGAGATGGATCCGAAAGCCAATTTCCTTATTTATGTATATTAGTCTTTAAATTAATTGTTTAACAAAGTATTCCCTATGAATGCAATCAATTTATACAGACATGCTAAAACAACACATAATACACCTAAGTCCAACCCATTTTATTCAAGCCCAACCCATATTTAAGTTATTAATATAATTAACTAACCAATTATGTATAATGCCTACTTATTCTAGCCCAATTACATGTTATGCTCTTTAGATTCCAATCTTTTTAGCCTAATGGACTACTTATTATGAGAAGGCCTATTTATTGGGATCTCAACCCTAACTAAATATGCTAAAGCCCACTAATCTAATTGGATTTTAGGGTTTTAAGCCCGGTTAAGGTTGATTAACCTATTAGACTACCAAATTTGTGTTGGATCAACTTTTAGCCCTGAGAACGTGTGGCCTATTTTTATTTATTAATCACTTAATCATGTATTTGGTTCATATACAATAAGCAAAATTAAAGAAAACAAAATAGAATGAAAAACCTTAACTATTACAATCCGCCTACAACTATTATTGCGAAACTGAAAAGACCTGAAACTACACAGAGGCTGAGAATAAATTGAAATACACTAAAAATATAAAAATAAAGGGCCTAGCTTGATCAACTGATCGACTATGCATGAAGAGCCGATCGACTCAACATAGAGCCAATTGGCTCTATATTAAGCCGAGCGGCTCTAGGGTCTCAATGCAGGTTTCCATATAATCTTGCATCCCTAGAGCCGATTTCCACATGCACAAACATTAGAAATTAATTAGAATGAGATAAAATGGATAAAAGGACAACTAAAAAAAAGTTAAAGAGGATAAATAAACCCTAAATCTTATAAACTAATAAAAGATTACCAAAATAAAAAGAATCATGTATTATCAGGCTTAATTACTTAATCATATTAATAAAGAGATCTAAATATTAACCCTATAACATGTTTTTAACCAAATCTAAAACCCTAATTGGCAAAACATCAGATCTAAAAAAACCTCATTCTTAATATCATATTCAAAACCCTATTGTTATGCATATTCATCAAAAACTCTAATTTAATCATACTTATCATAAATCAAAATCCTAATTAAGTTTCTAGAAACAAATAATAAAAAATAAACATAAAAAAAGGAATGAAAGAACTGATGTTATGATGATGGTGGATGCATGATTAAAGGAACCCTCAGGTTGTCACCGTGAATGTTAGATCAGCGAGTCTTAGGCGATGAGGATGCAATTGAATTGAAGATTGGGTAGGAATTCAGTGTTGAATCTGGCTTTGAGAAATCTTCTTTCGATTAAAAGAACAGTTTCCAAAAATGATATATTTTCAGTGGCTAGTTTCCTAAAACCATTCTTTCCTAAGTGGCTTGGTTCTTCTTAGGACGACTAAGAACGATAGTATTTTTCTTTCTTTTCTCCCCGATTTCGTAAAAATTACCATTTTGACCCTCAGATTTAATTTTTCCTGACAATTAGGTCCAAATTGATTTTAAAAAAATAATTCTAGCTGGATTAATCTCGGCCTGAGCCTTGGATTTGTCTGTCCTTCGCCTCTCAAGACCCGAGAAAGTAATAACTCTCATCATAGGGTTTTCCATTTTTCCCTCGATATTTAAATCTTAAAAAGGGATGCTGACAGCTGCCCTCGATTTGTTGAAATTTATGAGCATGTAAATGTGTTAAATAAATTGAGACAAATCTTAGACATGAAGGATACGACAAAAGGATATGTGAGCTGTATAAGCCATGCTTCGTAAGCTTAAACTTCGATTGATGATTCGATGTGGGGCCACGCACGATTGGTTAAGGACTTCGCCTACTTAGAACTTCGCTCCACTAGGGAATTGCCAATTTCACTCCACTAAGGTTTGAGGACTTCGCTTGCTTGAATTTGAGGATTTCACCTGCTTGGGTTTGAGGACTTCGCCTGCTTAGATTTGAGGACACCTATTTTTTGGGAACCATGTCCATTTGAATTTGGAACCACGACCATGGAATCGGAGCTATGCCCATGATTTGAGAACCGCGCTTGTTGATTGGGAACCACGCCCGTCTAGTTTGGGAACCATTCCCGTCTGATTTGGGGAACCACGCCTGATGGTTTGCCTTGTAGAGACTTTCCTCTGGCTTCTTGATTACTTTCCGCTTTGGAATTCAATTATATTGTAATTTCTGCTTCGAATTGTGATTTGGCATGTAGTTTAGTGTCTTGGATAACTTCTGCTTCAGGATGTGAATTGATGATCTTCCACTGATTGTATTCTACTCTTGGATGATGATTATTCCACTTGGGGATATAAATTGATGATCTTCAACTTTGAAAAGTAAGCTTGATAATCTTCACTTTAAGAAGTACACTTGTCCTTTAGAACTTGAGCTGGTTCTCCAATTCTAGGAATAGGCTTGTGATCTTCCACTTCGGGATATATGATGATATTCCGCTTCAGGAAGTAAACTGATACACTTTTGCTTCAAGAAGTAAACTAATGCATCTTCCGCTTCGGAAGGTAAACTTGAGTGTAGTTTGAGTGCTTTATTTCTTTTTGAACTTCTTTTTATTTTTCTATTACAATTTAGTGATATATACATAAGTATACATACAGATCTGATCAAGCAAAAGTAGTAAAGGTACGTGATATGCATATTATGTATGACATGTAATACATTTCTAAAAATCATCATTTAGTTTGGATAGAGGCATCCGATGCTCATCAGCAAAAGATTGACGCTTTGACAAGTAGGTTGTCTACTCGTTGGTCAACAAGGTACGGAGCCAAATGAAGACGATGATGCATATTAGAAATCTGAAAGTCATAGTGACGACAAGAAGTGCAGATCTAGAGATAACTCAAGCATGCGAGGATTGAATTATTTTGCCTTGGGGCTGTAGTGATACTTATGCAATAACAATTGGCTTCACGACAATCTCATATAGATAGCAACCAAATCTCTTCTTTTTTTCTTACTTTTTCGCCTTCAATTTTTCCTAAGCTGCCCTTTCAGGTTTTTAACTCAGCAGACTAATGTCTTAACTTTTGCCTAAGCTACTGTTCTGGGGTTTTTAACTTAGCAGACTATATTTTTGCCTAAACTGCTCATTTAGGTTTCTACTTAGCATTTTCTTTTCTTTATAGTTTTCTCTAATTTTTCTTGTTTTCTCTTTTTACAGATTTGGTTACTCGAGTACTTGCAGTCTTTTTTGTCAAGCTTGTAGATAATTCCACTGATTTTCAGGACTTCTCGTGAGACAAGACTTCTTTAAATGTATGCTGAAAGGCTCTGACTCTATCGATGCATTGTGCATGATATCAAGATTGATGGAGACTTGAGTGCTACTAATTCTTGGGTTTTTTTTCTACAAGAGAGTTAAGGAAATTGATCTTGCTTTTATTCAGATCTCATAGATTTCACTTCTTATTCTATTTTATCCTTCTGACAGTGCACAAGCAATGAAATTTGATGTGCAAGTTTGACAAAAATTCTAATCAAATTTTGTTTATTTAATTTGGACGCAAATGGGTACATTTTTTATTTCATATAATACTACTCTTGTTATCAACTAGTCTTCTCACATTTTTTAGTCAACTATTTTTTCCTCACTTTTCCCTTAAATTTTGCCTGACTAACCTATACAGGTCCTCTATTAAGAAGATCCATTTTTTCTATTTTTTTCTTTTCATTATTTTTCAAAAGATAGTATCTGAAACAGTATAGATTGATTTGTGAACTTATTGCTCCCGAGGTTTGAACTCCTTTCAGCATCTTCGAGCATAATAATTTTTTTGTCTCTTTTTCTTTTTTGATATGGAAGTTTCTAACTCAATTTAGATTTCTTTCTAGAGTAAAATGCAATAGGTCTTGTACTTTTGAGGGTTAGAGCACTAATCTTTTAATCTTTTCTAATCTTCGAGGGTCCCTACTTCAAGGTTGTAATTAATGTAATGGAGGATGAAATCGGCTTTCTTGCTCTGCCCCCCAGTGTTTTGAATAATTTTGCTACCTTGAATTCAATCATATTATATCAAATATTATCTCCTTTTTCTTTCTCTTCCCTTTTTTCTTTTTCTTTTATTCTCTCACTTTTTTCTCTTCAAGAGTTATGTTATGTGCGATAGAAATGTACCTAGGATTGTCATTTGTGCCTAGATTAAATAAACCAATTTGAATGAAATTAATGTCAAACATACTAATGTAATAATCATTGTCATGCAAAATACCATTAGGATAAACATTATAAAATAAGTAAAATGGAGTTATATCATTTATCCTGAAAGCATAACAAATCAAGTGCTAATCTTGTGAAGCTTCATCATCTTCAGATGGTAGGTCTTCGATCTCTATAGCTTCAAAGTTTTTAGCTTTAGCATTTTTAACTACTTCTACTTGTAATCCATCATTGTACAAGCCTGCGAAGGTCTTGGTATTCATCATTTGTAGCTTTTCCACCCAAGATGCGAGAACATTACAGACTATCATCCGAACTTGATCCTTTTCATAAGGCTTGTTCTTCATTAGAACTGCTTTATTCCTCCATCTAGTCAAGAAGTTAGGAAAGAACTCATCGGGCTTTTGCATTAATTCTTGATAGCATTAATGTCTTACTCCATCATGATTACATTCTTGATAGCATT
The DNA here is from genome assembly GCF_019578655.1 of Ricinus communis. Taxonomy (NCBI): domain Eukaryota; kingdom Viridiplantae; phylum Streptophyta; class Magnoliopsida; order Malpighiales; family Euphorbiaceae; genus Ricinus; species Ricinus communis. Next base: position 319,700 of record NC_063261.1, on the reverse strand, counting down.
AATGTTTGCTTGTGGGCTATCTTTGTTTCAATTTCTAAAGTGCTATTTCTTGGGCTCTTGTCTTTATTGTTAGTGAAATGGGCCCTCTTGATATCCATTCTTATCTTATCCAAACTAACGATGATAATCTAAAATGGCTTCAAAATAAAGAGTTAGTATGATGCATGAGATGCATGGTATGCATGATGCACGTGTAATGCACAAGGACAAAGAAAAAGAAGTTAGCACTGACATAGTAGTATACAATTCATCCTTCCAATCTTATTACTCCCACAATAATTCATGGTGAGTCTTTCTTCCCTAGGATTTTGAGTCTGGGCTTACTATCAACATGGAATTGTAGGCCTGATGTGCATGCCATAAGCTCTTATAGCAGATTTAAACAAAAAAGCAATGTTCCTCGGTATAAGCATAAAAACTTGCATATTTTGGGCCTAAAGCTTGGTTCCACATTTCTAGGCCAAGGCCTTTCAATGTTAAGGCTTAGAATACTTATAAGGAAGAATATCTCATATAGCAAGCAACATGTTACGCAGGGGAGTTTACTACGGTCATTACCATGAGCTAAGTCTTGGGTAAGGATAAAAGGCTCCCACAAGCAAAAAGTATTCTCCCTTAGCTCGTTTGCCCACTCAAGGGTCCATGCAACGAAGGAAATACACTCATTACTTGTGAGTGATGGTAGCTAGTGTCGCAATTCTAGAATTCGAATGGAACCAAAAGACCTGCTAGCCAACGCCATCGGGGCTAAGGGACTAATCTATACAGTGTGTGAAATGTAATGATGCAAGAATAATCTGTTAAATAATAAATTTAAAAGCAGACATACACTAGAATTAGCTTCTTTTATCCCTAGTGGAGTCGCCACTGTGGGCGGCAGTTTCGGCCGCGCACCCAAGTGTTTGTAGCGACTACGACACTGTAAGGCTTTTCAACCTAATCGGGAACACGCTAACTAATCATTGAGATTAGCATGGAGATGGGAGTTGCCAGTCAGGTAATCATTGGGAAAATTTTACTAATGAGAGGCATTGCTCAGATTCCATAAGAAAACTTACACCACAAAGTCCAGAGATGCATTTGGAAGCCAACTTCCTTATTTGTATATTTTAGTCTTGAAATTTATTGTTTAACAAAGTATTCCCTATAAATGCAATCAATTTATATACGAGCATGCCAAAACAACATACAATACACCTAACTCTAGACCATTTTATTCAAGCCCAGCCCATATTTAAGTTATTAATCTAACTTACTAACCAATTATGTATAAGGCCCACTTATTCTAGCCCAATTACATGTTATGCTCTTCGGATTCCAGCCTTTTTAGCCTAATGATCTACTTATTATGAGAAGGCCCATTTGTTGTTATCTCAATCCTAACTAAGTTCAAGCCCTAACTAAACATGCTAAAGCCCGCTAATCTAATTAGATTTTAGGGTTTTAAGCCAAGTTAAGGTTGATTAGCCTATTAGACAACTAAATTCATATTAGATCAGCTTTTAGTCCTAAGTCTATATGGCCTATTTTTTTAATTAATCACTTAATCATGTATTAGGTTAATATACAATAAGCAAAAATAAAGAAAATAAAGCAGAATGAAAAATCCTAACTATTACAATCTGTCTAGAATTTCGATTGTGAAACTGGAAAGACCTAAAACTATACAAAGGCCGAGAATACATCGAAATACACCAAAAATACAAAAAAAATGTCCAGCTTGATCAGCCAACCAGTATGTATGAAGAGCCGATCGGCTCAACATAGAGCCAATTAGCTCTATATTGTGCCGATTGGCTATAGGGTCTCAATGCAGGTTTTGTTTGATTTTCCTTTAATCGCCAGTATAATCTTACATCCCAAGAGCCAATCTCCACATGCACAAACGTTAAAAATTAATTAGAATGAGATAAAATGGATAAAAAACATCAAAATTAAAGTTACAAAGGCTAAGTAAAACCCTAAATTGCTAAAACCCTAAATCTTATAAACTGACAGAAGATTATCAAAACAAAAAAGAATCATGTTTTATTAGCTTAATTTCTTAATCAAATTAACAAAGAAATCTAAATATTAACTCTATAACATATTTTTAACCAAATCTAAAACCAGAGTTGGTAAAACATCATATCTAAAAAAACATAGTTCTTAATATCATATTCAAAATCCTATTGTTATGCATATCCATCAAAAACCCTAATTTAGTCATACTTATCATAAACCAAAATTGTAATCATGTTTTTAGAAATAAATAATAAAAAATAAACAGAAAATAAGGAATGAAAGAACCAATTTTATGATGATGGTGGATACATGATTGAAAGAACCCTTAGGTTGTCACCGTGAATGTTGGATCTACGAGTCTCAAGCGATGAGGATGCAATTGAATCGAAGAATGGGTAGGAATCTAGTGATGGATCTAGTTTTGAGAAATCTTCTGTCGATTAAAAAAATAGTTTCTAAAACTGATCTTTCTTCAGTGGCTAGTTTCCTAAAATCGTTCTTTCTTAAGTGGCTTGGATCTTCTAAGTACAACTAAGAACGAAAGTCTTTTTCTTTCTTTTCTCTCTAAAATTTCTCTTTGTTTTTTCTTTCTTAGTGTTTCTCAAATGTGGATCTCACTTACTGCTAATTTTTAGTTCTTGATTCCCCCTTGAAACCCTAAACACTTCTTACTATTTATAGAGGTAGGATTTCAAAAGAAACCTAGAGAAAGGGTTAAATCAAGGAGATATCGATAAATATCACATTTATTTATTTAAAATTTGAGTAATTATCGATAAAATAATGATTATCATCAAGGAAACCATCTAGAATATGTTTCTAGACGTAAAATCCTCCGAAAAATGACATCGGAGAGATAAAATCTAATCAGTTCTATAAAGAATCGATTGGCTCTATATAGAGCAGATTGACTCTTCATAGAGCTGATTGGCTCCATAGAGGAAGTTTTAAAATTTACAGTTTATTCCTTGATTTCATAAAAATTATTGTTTTGACCCTCAAACTTAATTTTTCCTAACAATTAGGTCCGAATTGATTTCAAAAAAATAATTCTAGCTGGACTAACCTCGACCCAGCCTTGGATTCGTCTGTCCTTCCCCTATTGAGGCTCGAGAAAGCAGTAACTCTCATCATAGATTTTTGTATTTTTCCCTCGATATCTAAATTCGGAAAATGGGTGTAGACAGTACCCAAGATAGGAACTTCTGAAAGCATGTTTGAACAGATGTCCATTATGATGAAAATGAGTACAATACTTTTGGATATTCATCTTTTTGGCAAAGTTTGTGATATGCATCATTTTATACATATTTATATGCCTAATTGTTTACTTTTTTGTGCATAGTTATCTTGTTTTATGCCAGAATCACCTGTGTTTTAGTTCCTTTCATGTTTTAGGTCATTATCGAGGGACATTATCAGTAATCGAGGGAAAAACGTGCAATTACGGATTTATCATTATGAATTGGAAATTTAGAGTTTTTCATCCAACTTGAAGAAGAAGGGTGTACATGCCTTCAATTTACTTTTCTGAATCTATTCTTTACTTTGTGTTGCTTATTAGTATGAGTAACTAAATTTGTCAAACCCATTGGCATTCCTATGTTATTGGATTGATTTTAATGCTTATAAGATTTTGATTATCAATGCTTGTCTCTTCTTGCTTTCATTATTAATGAGAAATCACTTTATTCATGAGACATTGTGAGTTGTGGTATTTAGATTACTTTATGTAATTGAGAAATTCATTTAGTAATTGGAAATTTGAATAGCAAGAACTAGTTAATGATCACTTAGAGATAAGGGTAATTGACTAGCCGGACTAAGAATTAACAAAGCTTAATAGAGGCGGGTTAAAGCTTAATGCTAATCGAATAATCGATCATTAGGAAGAGATTCCAACTTTAGGTTATTAGGTTTAGGAATTCGGTTATCTCGAGAGGGAGACCGAATTCAGTTAAGAATTCATCCACGGGTAATTGTAATTGGTAATCAATATAATCTCTATCTTCACTAAAATCCAACTAGCTTATGTCTCCTAGGGTTTGCTTTTTCCTTCGATTGTTTTCCTAAATCCTTTCAAATTATTTGACACTTAGTTAATCTTTTGTTCATATTTAATCATAGTATAATAACTTTATCAATTTTGTTCAGGTTAGATAACATAAGACGCTGCAGTAGGTCTAGGATCACCCTTTCTCGAGAATACGACCTTGATACTCACCATTTTTGCTAGTCTGCATCAATAGGTTCACTGCCTTAGATTTTAGCTACACAAATAGCTTATCAGTTCGCCTTAGCAGACTTAGATGAGGAGGCAATTAACTTATGCAAGTATTTCTCATTTATAGTTAATTTGTAACCTTTATCATGCCACTTTGTCTTTTCACAACCTATAGAACTTGAGGTAGCATATAATTCTTCCTTTTCTTATGTTAAGCGATCAATGTCAGATTTCTATTTCTCCATGACTTTTATAAAGCTTTCACTTTCACTTTTTAATCTTTTCATGAGAGAAGTATCTAAGCTCAACAATCCCCATAACTTCTCATTCTCATTAGCTATTCGTTCATTTTTATGAATAAGACAGTTATTTCGAGTCAAAGCACATTATAGATCATTGGTAGTCTTTCAAGTCTCAATAATAGAAATTCATTTTTCATGACATCAATATGTAATGAGTTATTTAGTTCAAGAGTGATAGAGTCTTGAATATATAATTCTGTGAACTCAGACAATAAAGAATTATATTTCCTTTTGAGGACTCTAAATTCTCTAAATAGTTCATTGAATCTTTTAGGATCATCTGACTCAAAATTGGATACATGACTGTCTGATGAAGATTGGACATCTGCATCCACCATGAGGCACATATTGGCTTCTTTTTTTAGCTTAGGACACTTTGGCTTTATGTGACAAGCTTGTTGCATTTGTAACAAATAACGTCAGAACTCTCTTTCTTTCTAGAATCTAGTTTGCCTGGTTAGACTTTTGAAAGGCTCTTTTATTCATTAGGTTTCCACATTCGAAGAATCTCTTCATCTTTCCAGTGAAGGCTGCCATTTTCTCATATGATGAGTTTGTGTTAGTGCCTTTAAGGTTGTTGCTAGTGCTATTCCTTTCTTATTTTACTCTTCTTTGCATATCTTGCAATCTTGTTTATTCAAGAGCATTTCGTGAGTCATCAAAGACCCAATTAGTTCATCATACGTATAGACGTAAAAAATTTTAAACTCTATCAGTGCGATCACTTTAGAATCTCAAGATTTGGGCAAAGATCTCAAGAGCTTTTTGACTTATTCTGGTTTTGAGATTTCTTTCTCGAGAGATTTCAATTGATTTACAATGTCTGTAAATCTCGTGTTCATTTTTGCATTACTTTCAGTTGCAGTTATTTGGGACATTTCATAATCTCTTGTTAGAAGGTTGATTTTTGATTCCTTCACTTGATTTGTTCCTTCATAGGTTATCTCTAACTTATCCCAGATTTTCTCAACTGTCTTACAACTAGATACCTAATTATACTCAGTGGATATTAAAGCACAATGTAAAATATTCTAACAATCAAGTTCTGTGTATTCTGATTCCACTTTAGGAACCCGTTCTACGTCAACTCTTTTAACTAGAATTTTTGATCTAGTTCTTATGTTAGTCCAGGTGACTATATCAATGGCTTGAATGAAATTGATCATTCTATTTTTCCAGTATGAGTGATGAGTCCCATTAAATAAGGGAGGTCTCATAACAAATTGCCCTTTAGGCAATAATGGAGCATTACTTTGAGATATTCTAGCCATCTTGGATCTTTACTTAAAGATGTTAGGCCTTACATAACAGATACCTGCTCTGATACCAAATGAAAGTGTGGAATAAACATCCAAGAGGGGGGGTGAATTGGACTTCTTAAAATTATATGGCTTAAATAAAACCAATGATCTGTTACATGTATGATAAAAATCGACAAGAGTTTGATTGTGACCTTGAAGCTCACTACACAAGTATCTAGCTAAGCTTCACGAATTGATTGTTAGATACCTACAGCAGTAGCCAGCTACTTCAACTTATACCTTAATTTCAAAAGCTTATTACTTTGTTTCCTTGAATAAGTGAGAAAGATGGGATGCAAATACTTTTGAGAATATTTAGATGTTTGAATCAACAATTTTTGAAATTAATAGCAGTCAGATGTCTAATCAGGTTTTGGAGATAGATATCTTAAAAATAAAAATAATTATTTATCATGGTTTGGTACAAAGACCTACATTCAATCCTTGAGGATCACACCCCAAGATTATCTCCAATTTTTTGACTCTATTAATGGGTAAAGATTAAGCCTTACAATGTGTAGTACTAAGACACCTGATATAGCTTATGTGTGCTACTTGTGTTAGCTACAATCTAAGGTAGTGTACCTATCGATGCAGTCTAGCACTAATGTCGAGTATCAAGGTCGTATTCCTTGAGAAAGTGAAAGCCCAAAGTTACTCCTTTGTTCTTTGTTATATTAACCTAAAATGAGTGATGAATAATTTCTAAACTAACTAATAGCTACAAGCTAAGTTCTAAAGGAGATGCAGCAGTAATTGATAAATAAAATAACCAAGACAAGAAAGCAAACCTAAAGGGAACCTAAACTAGTTGGCAATCAAACAAAAGATAAAGGATTAGTGAGTCTAATTATGCTACCCGTGGACAAATTCTTAACCGAATTTGGTTTCTCTCTCGAGATAACCGAATTCCTAAACCTAATAACCTAAAGTTGGAATCTCTTCCTAACGATTGATTCTTAAATTAGCATTAAGCTTTAATCTGCCTCTATTAAGCTTTGTTAATTCTTAATCCAGCTAGTTAATTATCCTTATCTCTAAGGGATTATTAACCAGTTCTTGCTATTCAAAATTCCAATTGCCAAATGGACTTCTCAATCACACAAAGCAATCTAAATACACAATTCACAACGTCTCATGAATGATGCATTATCTTATTAATACTGAAAGCAAGAAGAATACAAAACTAACCCAAACAATCCAACAATATAATACTAAGCCAACATAGTAAAGAAATCCCAATTGATTTAATCAATCTAGCTAATCATGTTCATTATCAAAATCCACAAGAATTCAATTACAACAATGAGTAAAGGTAGAGAAAACCCGATTACACCCTTGGATGAGAGTAAACAACCCCAATTCCTCTTGCTCGAATTGAATCGATTCTTGTTTCTCTTGCTTGATTTGAAAATCAATCAACGAACCTCGCCCAATCTTTAATCTTTGAAGGGAATCCGATTGAAACCTTGATCCAAGTCTCCTTTTCCCATGGTTTCAGCTCAGAAAACCCTTAGTGAGAGAAAAATTAGGGTTTGGGACGTTCTCCCCCCGCTCTCTTTTCTTTTCTCCTCTCTTCTTTCTTTTAACTAATTCCCCCTGTCGCCTCCAACACAGCCGTGTTGGTGGCCGTGTTCCCAAAACGGGCTGGTGTTGATGCCCGTGTTACTCTCTATGGCCGTGCTCCCTAAAACTTCTGTTTCTTTGATGTTTGAAGCACCAACACGGCCGTGTTGGTGCACGTGTTGGGAACACAGCCAGTGTTGAAACCAACACGGCCATGTTTAGATTAGGGATGCGCAAACTCGGCTTATTTCAACAACTTTGACGTCCAATTCTTCCCTTTATCACTCTTTGACTTCTTTTGGACCTAAAGCACATAAACAAATGCATAGGGTGAGTGTTGGGACCAATTCACATCCAAATGTACATAAATTCTGCCTTAAAATCCCTATTTAGATGTGTGTATTCTACGCACATCAAATAACCCCACACTTAGCTCATTGCTTGTCCTCAAGCAATCAAAAGTAAAATAAGGAAAATAAACCACTAAGGAACAACACTTAAACTGACAGACAAGCTAGAGAGCTCCTGCACATATCCTTAACAAGCGTAAGTCAAGCAAAAAGAAACGAAGCAATCAATTCAATCATCACAACCAAGATGCTATTGATTCACAAAATACTATCTCAACAAAATTATTCAGAACCAACTCCTCACAAGATTCACTCAAAGTGTTTAAAGGATAGTGTTAAATCGTTCAATGCATCAAATACTGCCTTACTTACTATATGCTTGCTCTTAAATCCTACTCCTACCATTTATGGAGAGTCAACAACCATGTCAAGAGGTCTTTATAAGGGTTGTAATGGGGATTAGGTAAGGGTAGGTAAATTTGGTAAGAGTTGAACCTATGGTGTTCTGCAATGAGATAAATGACATGCACACAAGCCACAAAAATTATAAAGGATAAACAATGAACAGTAGTCCAATGTAGGAAATAGGAATCAAATCAAAATGTTTAGCTCACTTACTTTCTTTCTTTTCATCACCTTTCCCTCTTATTCTTCTATTTATTTTTTTTCTTTTTTTCTCTTTTTTTTCATAAGGGAAGAACATTCACGTAATAGAGTGAATTTCTTTTGGATTGAAGAAAGCTGCTATAAGATTTCACACTATTCCCAAGATAAAAATTCTCAATAAAAACAACTGATGTGCAGAATCATAATCCAAAGCAGAATAAAACTAAGTGGCAATGAAATATGATAGAAAATGGTGAAAGAGGGGGTTATCTACAGAATCAATAAACGAATGAAGGCTATTGGGCTAGAATGAAAAACCTAAGTGCCTTTATCATACCAAAGTGTTAAACTCTCCTTGTGGCCCTCATAAGCATTACCGAGCAAGTTCTAAAAGTAAAGACAGTAATTGGCACTCTCAACAAGAAATAAATATAAGCATATAAAGTGTATGCTTACAATTTAGGCTCAATTTCTCACAAGTGTGCTTTTGAGTAGGTTCCAAACAAAAATCATCAAAACAGAATTAAATAAACCAAAGCAACTTAGTGCAAAACTCAAACTAATTATCTTACATTCTTCCGCAAAACTCAACACTATCAGTTTTACCCGATCACATGGACATAAACAGGATTTCAAAAGCAAGTCAACAGTAAGAGCATCGAAACAAAGTGAGAAATTTTCAAAATTTTACAAAAAATTGCACAAAGAATAAACAAATAACAGACATGGGATAAATATCACCCACCCAACACTTGAAGGACACACTGTCCCTAGTGTACAAAATATAAGAAATCAAAAAGGAAAAAGAACTAATACTGCCCTAATTATAGCTCCGGAGTGAAAAGAGGTGCATCAACAGGTATATCAGGGCGTTGGCTAGTTTGTGGTAGAGGAGTGGCTGCAAATAATAAAATAAATACTTCAAATCGAAACTGAAACAAAAATTAAATATTTTAAAACTAAAGGTTAAAATATTAGAGATTGAAGATAAAAATTGGGGTGCCTCCCAAAAGTACTTCTTTTTAATGTGATGAGTCTTCTTAGCTCGACTCATGGTGAAAAGCAAACGGGCATGATCGACAACCATCCATCCTTCTTCCAAGAAAATGTCTTCAAGTATCCGCTTAGAGGGATAATCATCAATGTCCTCTTCCCGACTATCAAGCAAGCTGCCAGTATGATGGGCAAGAGTCACTCCTCGTATAATTGCACGTAGTCATGATGCTCTAGGGGCTCTTCCAATTTGAAAGCTGAAGTTTCACCAATTGGAAGGATCGACGATTGGGCAATTTCTTCAGGAACGTTGATGGTTTTCTCTAGTCCTTGGCTTGGTTCACTTGCTAGAAAAAACTCGAGCTCCTCCAAGACTTCTTCATTGGATAACTCGTGCTCATCTTCCATCATCGAAGGGACTTGTGGAAAATCCACCAAAAATCCCTCTAATTGCAACTCAGTATCATCAACTGTACATTCCTGTTGATAGTCTTTCAAAGGAATCATGTTCGCCTCTTCCTTTTCTGGTTCCATCTCCATGTTCAAGAAATCGTCCTGCATAGAAGCATCATCGTCAAACATAGTAGATAAACCAGAAAAATTCTCACCTGAACGCAAAGTGACGGCGCTCAAGTGCTCCTCGGATTCAGTAGCGTTTGATGGAGTTTCCCATTTCTCTTCAGCTAGTAACTTGAAGATTGAGCCTACTTGATGCTCTATGTTCTTAATTGAGGCTTGTTGATCTTCAAGTATCCTCTCTGTTTGTTGGAGTCTATCCTCAAGACTTGCAATAAACCTCATCATCAGCTCCTCTGACACTAACTCTTCACTTTGAGTTGATGGTGCAAGATTAGGCTGCTGAAATTCTGGTGGTTCTTGGCTATCTAAGCTCCATCGAAAGGGTGAACGAATGCTCAACTCTTGATTGTAGGTGCTTCCATACGAGTCATTTGGCCAACTTCCCATATAATTCACTTGTTCATAGTTATAAGAACAATGAGCAACATCACTATATAAAGGACAATCATTACTCAAATGTAAACCACAACAAAATTCATAAAAAACTTGAGATGAAAGGATAGGAGTGGAGAGTTGATCGGTAGCCTTACAAAACGATTCCACTCGAGCTTCTAAAGATGCACGGGTATCCCAATTTTTAGCACTCTCTTGGTTCCTAATCCCATTTTCCAACGTGTCGTATAAAGAGTTTATCATTGAACCTCCTTATCATCCACTACCCGAATCATAAAATTAACTAAATAAATATGTATAAAGAAAAGAAAATAAATAATAATAAAAACCATAAAATAAAATAATAAAAAAATGGCTAAATTAACAAATAGCAAATTTCAGTCTAATTTTCAAACATTCCCCTGCAACGGCGCCAAAAACTTGATGTGTGCTACTTGTGTTAGCTATAATCTAAGGCAGTGTACCTATCGATGCAGTCTAGCACTAATGGCGAGTATCAAGGTCGTATTCCTCAGGAAAGTGAAAGCCCAAAGTTACTCCTTTGTTCTTTATTATATTAACCTAAAATGAGTGATGAATAATTTCTAAATTAACTAATAGCTACAAGCTAAGTTCTAAGGGAGATGCATGAGTAATTGATAAATAAAATAACCAAGACAAGAAAGCAAACCCAAAGGGAACCTAAACTAGTTGGCAATCAAACAAAAGATAAAGAATTGGTGAGTCTAATTATGCTACCCGTGGACGAATTCTTAACCGAATTCGGTTTCTCTCTCGAGATAACCGAATTCCTAAACCTAATAACCTAAAGTTGGAATCTCTTCCTAACTATTGATTCTTAAATTAGCATTAAGCTTTAATCTGCCTCTATTAAGCTTTGTTAATTCTTAATCCGGCTAGATAATTATCCTTATCTCTAAGCGATTATTAACCAGTTCTTGCTATTCAAAATTCCAATTGCCAAATGGACTTCTCAATCACATAAAGCAATCTAAACACACAATTCACAACGTCTCATGAATGATGCATTATCTTGTTAATACTGAAAGCAAGAAGAATACAAAACTAACCCAAACAGTCCAACAATATAATACTAAGCCAACATAGTAAAGAAATCCCAATGGATTTAATCAATCTAGCTAATCATGTTCATTATCAAAATCCACAAGAATTCAATTACAACAATGAGTAAAGGTAGAGAAAACCCGATTACACCCTTGGATGAGAGTAAACAGCCCCAATTCCTCTTGCTCGAATTGAATCGATTCTTGTTCCTCTTGCTCGATTTGAAAACCAATCAACGAACCTCGCCCAATCTTCAATCTTTGAAGGGAATTCGATTAAAACCTTGATCCAAGTCTCCTTTTCCCATAGTTTCAGCTCAGAAAACTCTTAGTGAGAGAAAAATTAGGGTTTAGGACGTTCTCCCCCCCCCCTCTCTTTTCTTTTTTCCTCTCTTCTTTCTTTTAACTAATTCCCCCTGTCGCCTCCAACACGGCCGTGTTGGTGGCCGTGTTCCCAAAACGAGCTGGTGTTGATGCCCGTGTTACTCTCTATGGCCGTGCTCCCTAAAACTTCTGTTTCTTTGATGTTTGAAGCACCAACACGGCCGTGTTGGTGCACGTGTTTGGAACACGGCCAGTGTTAAAACCAACACGGCCATGTTCAGATTAGGGATGCGTAAGCTCGACTTGTTTCGGTAACTTTGACTTCCAATTCTTCCCTTTATCACTCTTTGACTTCTTTTAGACCTAAAGCACACAAACAAATGTATAGGGTGAGTGTTTCACATCCAAATGTACATAAATTTTGCCTTAAAATCCCTATTTAGATGTGTGTATTCTACGCACATCAATAGCTTGAGATATCCCCTCTCTAACTATCGCACATAAATTATTAGGTTTTTGCCAACCTCTCACTTGCTTCAATAGGTGCAAATTGACATCTCACAGACTTTGACAAGGGAGGTTGTGTCACCCTATAAATTACAGGCTTTACTATACGGTGCTTGACAAGATTAATAAGAGAATCTTCCTTTGAAAAGCAAGATGAACATTTACAGAATTCCTATATGGATCAAGTGCAAGATAAATGCTAGGAAAACTAGTTTTCGAAAGTGATGAATGCAAATACTCAAGAATGAAATAAGAAGTAGATGAAGAGTGATAAATGCAACTTTGGCTCTTTAGAATTTTGAAGAGTTAATGCAATCCTTTCCTTATTGATTTTGGTAGGTGAGTCTTATATTATAGAGCAATCAAAACACTAGTAGTTAGAGTTGAGATTTAAATATGTATAAAGAAATTATTTTAATTTTTATACTTAAAATCTCTTTACAGCTGCTGAATTAGACATTTGACAGTTTTTGTACCTTTCTATCAACAACCAGTAGAAAGCTGCTGACGAAATAGTTTGTCATTGTGATAGACAACTAAAGTTGACCGATGGAGATTGCTTTTACTTCACCCAATTTGAAATAGCCGTTTCAACACATGTGGGGGAGTATGTTAGTGTGGAAGCTAATGTGTCAATTTCAATAGCACGTAGATACTTTAAAGATATCGAACATATAAATGATAAAAAATAGATACCTTAAAAGCGTGATTCTAAAAATAAATAAGATTTTATATTTTTTTATTCACTTTAAAAAAAAAAGAAATTGTGTCTTTTCATTATTTAAAATCAGAAGAAGATTTGAAATTATACGATGTGCAAAATATGGCTTATTCTATCTTGAAAAAGACACATAATCCATTTAACAAGACATATAAGAAACATACATTCTTGAATGGAGATTACTTGTTATATAGACTTCTTTTGGGGGGCATTGTTGATTTCCCTTAGCTAAGATATATATTTGATGGAGTCTTCTTCTATAACAATAATTTGATTTAATTCAAATTGCAATGTTAGACATATGATATATAGTATTTAGTTTTGTTATCATCAAAATTCAGATCATCAACTTCTTAGGACTAACAAACATCATGAAAATTAAATTTACTCTATATTTCAAAAATATCAATTACAATCTTGCTATGCATACATTTTATTTAAAAGTCTCAATAAAATGACAAGGGAAGTATATGTCTTGTATGATTTTTTTTTTATTTGTAGATGTCTGGGTTTGTTAAGGGGTTTAGATTGTGTGAGTTAGGATTAGTGTTTTTAGTTTGTTTCTTTACTAGATAGAGTAGACCAAGTTAGAGAGAGATCAACATGTCAAATGATACGTAAGCAATATTTGGAGGCAAATGTATATACAATGACAGATCCTAGAAGGGTAGCCCAAGTGACAGGCAAGCAATGAGTGATGAATGATTAATGGTAGTGACTAGTAAGGGGTGCAATCAGCTTAGAGAGAAATATCGAGACTAAAAAACTATTTATTCTCTAAGATTGTCAAGATGAGCAAAACTGTCAAATGAGGCAAAAATCCTTTCTATAAGAAAGTGAATGAATATTTATAGTGATTGTGAGTGAATGAAAGTCAATAATCTAAATGATACATGGCCTCATATGATGAGAGGAATGTTTAAGTGACTTTAACTCAGTTTAGTGGTTTGGGTTCCTTTCCTAATAAATTGGACCTATATTACATGTCTTCTAAATAAAGATTAAAGATTAGACCATTTCTATAATGAGCCTTACCTTAAGCTTATCAAGTCAGATCTCCCTTGAATATCCTGATCGGATGACAATGAGCCTCGTCAGCAACCCAAGATTGTCCAAAAAATGTAAGGATAAATTTTAAAATAATTTTATTTATAAAAAGTTTAATGTCGAAATAATAACATATTAAAATATTATTGAATCTACATTGTCCACACATAAGATTTATTGCAAAATAATTCTCTATTATTAAATCTCGTGTATAACATAAAATTAAATATTTAATTTGGATGCATATTTTATACTAAAGTATTCCTTAAAGGGTATGCCTGCAAATTCACTCATTTTAAATAAGGAATTTTAGTGAAATGAAATATTTTCTTTTGAGTGGCATATTTTTCAATGCAACTTTTAGTACTTGAAAGTAAAAAAAAAATCTCTTGTGAGGGTATTTTTAGAGAAATGATACCATGTAAGATATCGAAGAATAATATAACCCTTAGAGTACATTTTTATAAATAGATATGAACTAACCTTCTCGAAGGAAAATAAATGATCAATTATCTTTTTAATTTTTTTTGTGGAATATTTTTAAAGAATGCTAAAATTTTCTTTATCCTTTTTTTAAGAAAAGGTTTTTGATATAGAAAGGAAAGAAAGGGGAAAGAGGATGAAGAAATGTAAACTTTCTTTAAAAGGAAAGCAAAAAAAGTCTTCAAGAGGTAAAATTTTTTACTTTTCTTCTTTAGAAAATACATATTTACTATCCTGTTTAAAATTAAAGCAGGAGGGTTTCGCACAACACCTCCCATAAGGGGGTGGGGTGTGTGGGTGTCTCACAACACCCTTCCTCTACAAGTACTAGAACACCTCTCGCTCTATGATAGGGTTTCATAATACAACTCCTTTTAAAGGAGCTATGCAGTCTCCTCGCATGAGTGGAGTGTCATGTAGACATGCTCCCTTTTGGAGGGGTTTCTTAAAATTCTCAACTAGTGCAATTGCACTTTGGTATTTATTTCATTTTTTTATTAATTTTTGTCTTATGAGCACTAACCATTTCTTTTCTCCAACTCCTATAGTAGTCAAAGTGCATCGCGCTTCTAGTGCTTAAATTCTAGAAGACTGGAGCTTTACATGATGTCAGCAATCGTAAAAGACCTTTTAATGGCAAAGAAATGAGGCAACAAGCAAGGAAAAGGATGTGATGCCCCTAGCTCCTAAATGGGGTTGAGGTACCTTCTATAGCACATTCCTTATGGAGGGGTCTATTATTTTTGACTCACCCTTTTATAGAGGGCACGACTCTGTAGGACGTACGAGCAATTGACTGTCCATACACCAGTTGAGATTTATCCGCCTCGAGCTGCACCCTTCTTGTTATAGGGACAATTCAACTTCTACCATTTTGCTGAAGCTTGATAGAGTTTCCATCCCCCCTTCGTCACTATTACTCAAGTCTTGAGGATCCATCAATGATTGATAGGTCAAGTGGGTTGAGGTCATAGTCAGAGATGCTCAACATAGCTAGATCTTTGATGAGGTGGCATATCGAATTCCATTATTCTTAATAGGGAGTTGAGCATTCGAGTAGGGGATGGCGCTCTTTAGTAAGAGTTAGAGTAAAGTATCCTTCACTTTTGTGCCACCACGTAAAGAAGTTTAGCATTTTTCTAGAGGACGCTCAAACTAGAATGTGTCCAAGTATAGGTGTGTGTTTCCTCTCCTTATTTCTTGATGCTAGCTTCTATGCTTATTTTGCATTAATCTTTTTACCTTCTTATTTTCATCTATATGTTGGAGGCTTTTATTGCTTTCCAGCTATCCTGGTTTGTGTTCATTAGTGCTTTCGATGGTCGTTTTAGCAGCAATGTGTCCTTTCTATTCCTTGGATGCCTTTGTAAGAGGCTAGATGCTCAACCTTTAATAAGCTTCAATCAATACTTTAGCTTTCATAAGTTTAATAGTTATGAAAGGGACAATAACTTAATAAGATGGTTCAATGCTCCTCGTCATCCTTAAACAGTAGTTTGGTGGCTAGGGTGGAGCATTAGCATGTCGATCAGTGGTACTTGATTTATAGTAGAACTTGATTCCTCCAAACTTCTCTATCAACCTTTGTTGTGTTAGCTCTTTCAAAGTGTTTGACTGTTTAATGATGAGACCTAAGTCTCCAAATATAGATAGCCTCTTGCCTCCCAAATTCTTTGCTAGAAGGAGTTCAAGTACTAGTGCCTCATACTTACCCTTATCGTTGGTGCACTTGAAGTCAAACTTGTAGGCCAGAAATAAGAAACCTTAAGGCTGTTGTAAGCACAATACCATAGCTCCCACAATTCAGGTTGAGGATCCAATTAAATGCAACTATCTCTAGTCCATGCCCTCTTCGTCTTTTACTTTCACCATAAGAGACTCCTTATGAAATTTTTCAAGTAGATAGATCTTCATGATTTCATATCCTTGGTTGTAAGAAAATTGGGCAAGTTGGATAAGCCTTGAGACTTTATAGTGTTGGAGTGCACAATAGTGATATCAAACTCTGCTAATAACAACAACTACTTAACAATTCGACCAAATAAGGCAAGCCTCAATAATAAGTACTTAATGGGATCATACTATATGATTAGCTTCACTTGGTGCGCTAGTAGGCAGTGCCTTAGCTTTTAGCTAGCAAAGATCAATGCCAAGCAATGACTTTCAATTGAAGGGGGGGATAATTGAATTACGCTCCATAGAGAGCTCTATTTAAGGTATTAGGTAAGCTTCTCTTCCACTCCCATCTCTTGAGCAAGTAATGTTCTAATAGAAATCTTAGTTGAGGTGAGGTATACTATTGTAGATTGTCTCTTAATAAGCATAGTCATAATTGGAGAAGTATGTATTCTTTTTAAATATTAAAAGGTACATCTCTGAGCTTGACCCTACATAAAAAGGACTTTCTTCTTGAGTAATGTATAGAATGGCATGGTGATCTCAACTATGGCAGGTATGAACCTTTTTATGTAAAAGACCTTTACCAAGAAGCTTTTGAGTTGCTTATGGTTTTTTGGTGGAGCCATGTTCTTTATAGCCTTTATCATGGATAGATCTATATTAATGTTAGATCCATGCACTAGAAAACCTAGGAACTTTCTTAAGCCAACATCAAATGAACATTCCATCAGGTTCATGCATAACCTGAGCTTCCTACATAGTTTGAACACCTTTCAACATGCTCCAATTGATCCTCTAACGTTTTGGATTTTACTATGATGTCATCTATATAGTTTTTCAAGAATACATGCATCATATTATGGAGAAGAGTTTTCATGGCCCTTTAGTAAATGATGCTTGCTTTCTTGAGACCAGAAGGCTTGACTTTGTAGTAGAAGTTACCCATGGGTGTTCTAAAGGCGATTTTCTTAGCCTCAGTAGCCATAAGAATTTGATCATATCTACTAAACCTATCTAAGAAGGAGAAGATCACATATTTTGTTGTGGCATCTATTAATGTCTAGATCTTAGGTAGTAGAGAGTCATATATAGAGCCAGCCTTAAAGTCCATATAAGTACATATTTGCCCATTCTTCTTCTTACACTCATTATGTTGGCCAGCTAAGTGGGGCGTTGGATAAATTCAATCAATATCGTATCTAGCAACTTCTACAGTTCTCTTCTAACTGACACCTTTACCTCTAGCATAAATGTCCTTAGTATTACTTGACATCTTTCACCCTTGATTTCATATTCAATCAATAGGTTAGTAGCTTTAGGTCTAGCCTTGGCATGTTTTCATATGCCTTTGTGACAACATCCTTGTACTTCTTGAGTAGCAAAATGAATAAGGCTTTGAACCTTGCGGCAGGTTCTTGCTTACAAATATGGGCTTAGGGGGATATCCTCTTCAACTAAGTTTACCTCATCTAGCTCCTCACCTTGCAATTTTAGTTTATCAACTAAAAGTTCATGAGTGATTGTTGGCACTTGAAGCTCTTGTATAGGTGGTTCTCGTGTTTAAGCATAATAGGCTTGATGACTGAAATTTATTATTTTGCTAGATGGAGAATCTATAATACTTAAGGGGTTAGGGTGGTGGTCTCCTTCTGACCCCTCTCACTGTTATAAATAGGTATACTCAAGTACCATTAGTGTAGGTGTAAGCTCTTATTTTGAAGTCATCTTGCTTGCTAGCTCCTTGGGTCTCTCTTTTATTACCTTTTTCCTTTACTTTAGTATGAGTAGATGGTCTACCGTGGAGCTCCTTCATGGTAAGGAGAGGTAGTCTTCTTGAATTAGCAACTGCAAACTTCCCATTCTCTATGAACATATTATAAAAGGCAAATTATGCCAAGTATGCTTCTTTGATCTCAAAAGGATTCTTAATGGTTGGGATGTAGATTATATTCCCTTTTTAAGCCCTTGACATATTGGTGCAAAAATAAGAGAACAAGATTATGCTTACAGATCCACTTTCTTTCTAAGAGTAACTAAAACATGAGGGGCGTTAAGGATATGAAATAGGACTGCAACAACTTTGAAATCAATATTGAGATACCTAATTATTCTCATAGAGGTATAATCAAATAAGATTATGATGATAGGACTTTTAAATTTTGGTCCTCCTTTACACTAATACCATCAAGTGTATCTATAGGCATAATGTTAATTAAGAAGTCATTATCAATAAAAGTCCATTGACTTTGATACCAGTTCTTAACTTTCATCTATGCCTATAAAAAGACGATATTATTTTGATACTTTATGCCACCTGTGGGCGAGGGTTTCGGGTGCACACCCAAGTATCTTTAGTGATTACATCACTATAAGACTTTTCAACCTAATCAGGAACACGCTAACTAGACACTGAGACTAGCATGGAGATGGGAGTCGCCGCTCGAGTAATCACCATAACGCTTTTAATAATGAGTGGCATTTCTCAAATTCCATAAGGAAACTTACGCTATAGAGTCCAAAGATGGATTCGGAAGCCAACTTCCTTATTTGTGTATATTAGTCTTTAATTTTATTGTTTAACAAATTATTCTCTATAATGCAAGCAATTCATAAACAAGCATGCCAAAATAACACACATAAAATACCTAAGTCTAGCCCATTTTAATTAAACCCAGCCCATATTAAATGGTTAGCTTAATTTGTTAATCATTATATGTACAAGGTCCACCTAGTCTAGCCCAATTACCAATTATGCTCTTAAGTTCTAGCCTTTAAGCCTAATGGACTACTTATTATGGGAAGACCCATTCATTATGATCTTAACCCTAACTAAGTTCAAGCCCTAACTAAACATGCCAAAAGCCTCTAGTCTACATAGACTTTAGGGTTTTAGGCCCAGTTAAAGTTGATTAGCCTATTGGACTACCAAATTCATGTTGGATCAATTTTAACCCTAAGTCTATGTAGCCTATTTTAATTAACCAATCACATAATCATATATTTAATTAACATAAACAAAAACAACTAAACTAGAAAGTAAAATTTAATTATTATAACCCGCCTACAACTTCGATTGCGAAAAGAAAAAGACCTAAAACTATACATAAAATAAAAGTACATCAAAAATCGCCCAAAAACACAAAAGTTGGATTCTTGCTTGAACAGCCGATTAGCTCTAGGGTTCTTAGGCATATTTTCATCATTCATCGGCACAATTTCGCATCCTTAGAGCCTAATCTCACATGCACAGACATTAAAATCGATTAGAATGAGAGAAAATAGGATAAAAAAATCAAAATAAATGTGATAGAAGTCAATCAAACAATTAAACCCTAAATTACTAAAAACCCTAAATGCTATAAACTAATAAAAGACAAGTCAAAATAAGAAAATCATGCTTAACAGGTTTAATTACCTAATTATAATGATAAATTAAATCTAAATATTGATCCGATAACATGTTTCTAATTAGATCTAAAAATCCTAATTGGAAAAATGTCAAATTTTAAAACCCTAATTTCTTATTATCAAAATCAAACCCTATTAACATGCATATTTATAAAACAACCTAATCTAATCATGCTTATCATATCTAGACGTGAAATCGTCAAAAAAATGACGTCGAAGTGTTAAAATCTCAATCGGTTCTCTTCATATAGCCGATTGGCTCTATAAAGAAAGTTTTTTAAAAGTTCAATTAGGTCCCTGTATTTGTAAAAACTACGGTTTTGACCTTTAAACGTAAATTTTTCTGACAATTAGGTCCAAATTGATTTTAGAAAAGTAATTCTAGCTGGATTAACCTCCACCCTACCTTGAATTCATATGCCCTTCACCTCCTGAGACCGAGAAAGCAGTAACTTTCATCATAGGATTTTCTATTTTTCCCTTAGTATCTAGATTTGGAAAAGAGGTGCTGACGCCACTGTTGTTGCTTCATAGTTATAGCTTCACAGTCTCTATACTGGTTCTTGGAGATGTAGGTGAGTACCAGTATAGTTTCCTATTACAATCTCTTTAAGCCTCAGTTGCTTCACAAAGTTTATAAATAAGGTGCTTTGATCAAAGAGCTAGCAATTAAACTATAGAGAGGTCAGTGTTCTTGCATGTTTAGATCATCCTCTTGGATAAGGAAGGGCGTTGAAGTTGCAGCATCATATTGTTAGGCACTGTGAGCGATCACATTTGCTCAGTATGAGCTATCATACTCCTGTCTTCACCCTATTGGTGCAGTATCAAGTCTTACTTCACTTCTTATTTTTTTGCTTATTTGTTGGAGCTTTCTCATCCACTATCTATCCGTAGATTGATCAAGTATGCTCAAGTATGTTTAACCTTGTTAGGCTTATTTACTACAGCTGTTTTCTCACTTCATATGTCATCATCCTCTCAACTTGTTGGCTTGATGGTTGGGAGAAGGATGATCGTATGAGCAGGTTTAGTATAGTACATATTATAATTAAACTTTCTAGAGGGTTGCCCTAGGAGATGCATATTGCTTCTAGGATGGATATCGTTGATTACACACACATGTCCCTACTTAGGCTTATATAGGAATAGAGGTTCTTTTGTATGCCATTTTCTTAGAGTGTCAACTATCAGGATTGGACGCATTCATTAAACATCCTTCATAAGTTGTGACACTCTCTAGTAGGTTGAGTTACCATACAATAAAAGCGACAGTACTTGGGTTCAGCCTTTTCATGTTATGTAAAAGCTTTTTCCTCAGAGGGAGCACTATCTCTTCATCTCTAATCTATTGCTCCAATACAACATATGCTACATGTGTAGATCACATGAGAAGGCTAAGAGTTCATCATCAGGCTTAGGCCTCCTCCTCGCAAACCTTCAATGTCCCTTCATTTCTTACCAAGTGAGGCTTAACTGTCTTAAACCATATTAGCACGGCATCCGTTGTTAGCTCTCTCCTCCATGACTTTATTATTTGTCCTTCTTATGTCTTCAACTAAAATAGGTAAAGGTAGTGTATTTGAATTCTCCAAGTGGATGCAATATTCTTCAATCAACCCTTAGATGCAGGTCTTAACTGCTTTTATCTCATCGAACCTAGACTAAATGTCCAAGGTGCATTATCTTAAGTGCTTAATATATTACAAAACCCCTCCTTTGACCTTTGTCTCACTCTATTTGAAGTCAGACATAGTTACTTGCTCTTATATGGAGAAATAGTTACTTCTCTTCTATTGTGAAAACTTCTCCTTAAATAGTATGCAAATCATGCTCCATGAGTCGACTGACTTTGGAGCAAGGTTGACATACCAACTATAAGCCTTCTCCCTTAGGGACTTAGAGAATTTCTTAAGTCTGAGATCTTCATTAATTACATACACTCTAAGGGTCTTCAGAAACTTGATAATGTGCTTTTTGGCAACCCCACTCCTACCATTCAATATCTAGAACTTAGGGGATGATGTAGACCTCAAGTAAGGCTTAATTACTATGTGTGAGGGATAAGAGCGCTTCAAGTCATATAGGGGGTCAGATGCTAGATCTTATATCATGCAAAGTAGTCATTCCAAATCCTCCTTAGTGTTATAGGAGATGAAGTTGTCCATATGATAAATCTAGTATGATTCACCTTGAATTGGAAAGTGACTAATGATGATGACATTATCAACCATAAAATGTCCAACTATGTCCAAACATGGTTCCTTACCCTTGCTTACATCCCGCGTGAGGGAAGGAGCTGTTGGTGCATTGATGGAAGGTCTTAGGATTTCACTACTATTAGGTATAATGTCTACCACCCCTTGTTGAGAAAGGGGGTCGTTATATGGGATTCTTGGCATTACACCATGAGTAAGGTTTGCTTTTATTGAGAATTGTTATGGTCTTATTGAAAAGCTTGATTTGCTTGCATATAACTTTAAATAGTTGATCTTGAGAAGCTCCATATCCTCATGCATCTTAGCTTGTGCCTGATTGAAGGCAATGAGGATAACCTTGAGGGTAGGAAGCATATCCAACTCATGAACAACATTACCCAAGGTGCATGATGGAAAGGAGTCATTCAACTCTCCCATTTAAGATTATTGAACACGTAAGATCTTAAGTAATTAAGCAGTATTTCTAGTAATAAGCATTAGGTTGGGTTGCTCCTTCTCAAGTGGAGTCGCCAAATGTAGAAGCCTAGGATTCATTACATAGTCTAGATTGTGTGAGGTGAGTGTTAGTGTTTTTAGCCTATGCCTTTATTAGATAGAATAGACTGGGATAAACATAGATCGAAATGTAAGAAAGATAAGTAAAGTCTGAAGATAGATTTATACACTAATCGAGAACCCTTAAAAGGGGTAGCCTAA
Organism: Ricinus communis; assembly: GCF_019578655.1. NCBI lineage: Eukaryota > Viridiplantae > Streptophyta > Magnoliopsida > Malpighiales > Euphorbiaceae > Ricinus > Ricinus communis. The sequence continues at coordinate 297,014 of NC_063261.1, read as the reverse complement.
ATGAAAGACGAGCAATGAGTGATGAATGAATAATGGTAATGAGTAATAGAGGATGGAGTCAATTTAAAGAGAGAAAGTTATAATGAGAAGGTTTAAATTCTCTAAGATTGCCAAAATGAGCAAAACGTGTCGAATGAGGTAAAAGTTGTTTCCATAATGAAGTGAAGATTATATATAATGATGGTGAATGAATGAGAGTTATTAATCTATATGACACGTGGCATTATTTGATGAAAAAATTATTTAAGTGGTCTTTAGGACAATTTAGTGGATCAAAACTCTTTCTTTATTATTAGAATCTACGCTTTATATTTTTTAAATAAAAAAAAGGAAGATGATATTCTTTTCTTAACAAGCCTTACTTTAAGTCTATTAAGCCAAATTTCACTTTAATAATAATTTTAATATTAAAAATAACGACCTTATTAAAATATTGATGCTATTACATTCTTAAAAATCAATTTTATTTTAATAATTCTAATTACTAAGAATTACATATAATCTAAAATTCATGGCCTTATTTTATTTAGATATAGACGCATTAGAAGTATTTATCACTTCAAATGCAAAGAAATTGAATGCACTTTAACTTCAAATTAAGAATGAATGCATGAAAAATGAAATTATCTCCTACTTTTCATCAAATGAAAAATTCATGATTTCCTACAAAAACAAATGAGCTTGATGCACCAAGTTGGAATCTTAAATTTAATTTGCAGTTATGTTCTGATGCATGTCTTTGGAGAAACAAATATGAGATGGGAATTTGCATACTTCAAGCTGAACCATAACAAATATTCCTTGAGCTATACTTTAATTGAACAACATTTGGCAAGTCTTTATGAATTATTTTTATATTTTAATTATTTGTTTAGCCAAATATATAATTATATTTTTAAATTTTAATAATTTAGTCAGTTTAATATTTTAACTTTTAATATATTTTAATAAATATTTAGATTTATTTTATATAATACTATAATACCTTTTAATATATATTTTTATTGAATAATCCATATATAATATATATATATTTATATTATATTCTTACTAAAATATAAAATTGAGTATATATATTAAACTAAATTAAAATATCAAATTAGCTAATTAAAATTTGGGTCATATATATGCATTTTGACCAATCCTTTTTAAATAAATGGACAGTTGGTGATGTTCGGGAACTTGCGTTTAAAGAGAAAGAGAGTTGGAAGTGAACTGTTTTGTCACCTAGCAACCATAATAATTATTAACCAGAGGCGTCTGCTAGTGCACATTGTTCGGTGACCCTCTATCCATTGTTTTAAATTAATCATATGAATGGAGAGTAATTCGTTGAAGATAATTAAGGAGATTATGAAACATAAGCGGTGGTTTATTGGGATGCTTAAAGGGTTTCAAGGTCATGACACTTAAAATGACTTACAAGAATATAATAATAATAAAAAGAGGATAAATCATAATGTGTTCTTATTAGTCATTTCTAAAGAATTGTTATATTATCCGACTTATTTAATAAGCTTAATTAAATATATATTTTATATTTTTATTTCATTTTTATATTATATTTTTAAAAATATTACTTAATTAATAATTCAACATTCAATCAAATTAATTTTAATACTCATTTTAAACTTTTTCTTTTAAAGTGCTAAAGTTACATGTGATATTTGGTACAACAAAATGCTTGGTATGAAATGTATGGTTTACCAAGGGAAAAAAGAAAAGAAAATATTTCAATTGCATTATCGTGCTTGTCAGCACTTTATTGAACTAAATTTCAACAATTAATAATTAAATGGAAAAGATTAAAAGATAGACACGGTTGATGTGTCTTTTTTAGGACTCGCAAGTGCACGAACCGTTCCTCTACGACAATGCTGTTGTCGTCGCCATATTCCATATGTCACTTAGTCATCTCTACCTCGCTGCGGGTCAGCACCTCCGAAAGAAACAGAGGACTTCATTCAGTGACTCCGCGATCGCCCTCTGTACGATCAGAATAAGGTAAAGCTTAAAGATAAGTTTTGTACTTTATTAATTTCTTAGTCCCTCTAGTCGGGTGGGCGCCGGCCTGTCTTTCGACCAGGTACCTCTAAAAACCGTATGTGCGGGTCTCCCCACCTGCGGCTCATGCCATTCGAGGTGGTCCAGCCCAGCATTCATTCACAAATCCTGTAGTAAAATTGAGACTGCTCAACCTCGGAAGCTAATTAGCGTGTAGGCAGCGTAATCTATCGTACCGTTGACTCTATATATTCATTGAATTCACTTTTTTACATTTTTTAAATAGGCTCGCTCCCGCTTTTTCCAAGAATTCATGTTCTTCCTTTACTTCATAGGGCCTTCTATAATAGGGGAAAAGCCTTCCATTTCCGTCAAATGACCCGGCCTCCCCTGGCTCTTCCACTGTCTGTGCTCCCTATGCTCCCCCGGCACAGACCTACCATGCTTCGCGCCTACGGCGTTTTCACCAGACGGTCTTTTCTAGTAGTGCCATCCTCCCCGCTGGCTGTGTGGGTGGGTTGTCCCTCACTGTTGCGTTCTGTTAGGCTATAGATTACAAGAACAAATGTAGTTAAATGAGACAGTATGCGGGTTACACGTTCCACTGTGTCGAGATGTGAGGTGCAGGTGGTGATGATCACCCCGGGGTATGCGCTAGCGCCCTTGACAAGCACTCCAAGACCCGCCAATGCTCATGAAAACCCGGGTCGTTCCTCCCCGACCAGAGGTATGGATAACGAGGCCACCTTCACAACCTTCTCCTTTCTGTCCCTATGTTGTAGTAAGGTAGGGCAGTTTGCTTGAGTTACTCCACCGCCCCTTAGCCCGATGCTGATGACGCGCTACGGAACCTCCACCATGACGGGGGACCAAGTAGGGCATAGCTAGCGGCATAGGAGCCGACTCGACATTAGCGGCTTCATGCCGCACTGGAGTAATCGAATATGTGGTTCTGCACGTTCAACCACTTCTCCATTCATTTCCAATGCTGATCGTGAAACACCATGAGTAGTAGGATGTTGAGGTTTCAAATTCAAAGTGAAATTTTTGATTTTCCCGTTCCTAGTCGTCATGGGAAAGAAAGGCAGAAATAAGAAAGAGATTCTTCCGTAAGAGCTTGTACAGTACTACCAGTACCAGACATGTATCTCCTTTCCCCGCGCGCGAGAGCTTTACCTGGCGTGTTGTCTTGCATGCAAGCGAAGCGCGTTATTGGCGATAATAAAATAAAATAAATAGCTCACTGAGCGATGATTGATGCAGCCCCCACCTCTGAAAGCTGAAGGAAGGCAGTGCCCTCGATTTTTTTATTCCAGATAGAAGAAAAGAATTATGGCGCCCCAGAACCGTGACATCCAGCAACAACATCCTCTTACGTGCGAGAGACTTCTATGCCAACCGTTATTCCCGGCTTTGTTATGAAAGAAAGCGGCAGACTAATCTTAGAGTTATTCCCTAATGAGGAATTTTAAGAGATGAATTACGGTTCTCCTTTCTCTCCTCCCCCCATCAGTTGAGGGTTTCAGTATTCATCTCGCGGGTATTTCCAGATCGCGAGACATAATCTTCTCTACTCCAGTGTCGTAGATTTCTGCCCATTCTGAAAAGTTAACGGGCAGCCGCTCCTTCTCCTTCTCACAATGTTCCCGAACTTGCTAAAATAAATTAGATCGGCGTGGGGAACTTCCGCCAGTTCTGGAGCCAGTGGGTTCTGAATGACCTCCCTCTCACGGTTAAAATAGTGGTTAACCATCTCGAAAAAATCCATATCGTCCATTCGAAAAACATGTCTCAACTACAGCCAACTCCCCTCTTTCCATGTTGAAAAACCTACCGTACTCTATTTTCTCTAGAAATGCTAACCAAGTGACAGACTAGGGCCACGAGTCATGAAAGAGGTTGACCCCCATCCCCTTTCACTATGTATGGCCAATGAACTCCTCGCTTTAGTCCGTTCTTTTCCTTCTTTTGGCTCGGGTTGATAGTAGCTGTGGTATTAATGTCCCGGAGCCCGGCTCCCAACCCGAGGCGTCGATCGGGAAAGTCATAAAGGGACGTTAACTTAATTCTAGAAGAGCATTATCACAAAAAAAAATCTGAGTCTTGGAAGTTCAAGTGAAAGTTTATTAGACTAGTACCACTAAGATGGTGGGGAAACTTACTTCCGAGAGAGCAGCTTTCCCCATAGCCTTGGGGCTATGTCTCGATCTCCTGCATGCGAAATCTGAGGGACTAGTTCCTATGGAGATTCCCCTTAGTCTAATTCCACGCTTTATGATGGAAAGGGACTTGGCGTGGCGTAAAGTGAAGATTGAGCGAAGTAGAGAAAAATTCCCTTCTGGGGTATTCCGAAGGTGTAACCTAGGCAATGAAAAATGGGCCCGATACTTCAACTAGAGGAGCGACCACTTGGTTTACCAAACCCTGACCCAGCGTCACACGTTTTCCAGGTCCGAAGGGATCCAGTGCCCAACTACCGACTCCTTCCGGAATTGCACTATCAGAGCTGAGCCAGGAATGGCCATTACTGGACACTCACCACAGTTAGAGAGGCCCTCTTTAATACATTAAGAAAAGATGTACACAGGGGCCAGAAAGACTCGGTCATAGGAACTTAGAACACCTACATGCTGGTAAATAAAAACCACCTCGACCGAATCAAAGTAAACAACAATGTCGAATCAGGCCGCCCCTTGCCTTGAAAGAATTCAATTTACACACGGCCACCAGCTTTCCAAAAATAAGGGGAAATCTACTGCTTACTACTCACAAAAACATTTGACCTATACTTATAGTCAAGTCGTCCGTGTATCTTACTGATCTCCTTTCTTTCTATTCATCAGATTTTTTAACCCATTCAAAGTGAAAAATGGGGTTGATGATGTTGGCTAAAAAGGGGGAGAGAGGAGAGGTTTTGGGTACGCTCACTTCTGCATTTTTTTAGGTTATCGATATTATCAATCGCTCTTTTTTTAGTGGGGAGGAATAGTGCATGAATGGCGGTTCTCAAATGAGGGAATCATTCTTCTCTAAAAAAATAGGCTATAATGCTTTTCCAAGGAAAGAAAAAGTACGAAGGAGAAGACAATCCAACTAACTATTGGTATAAGATCTCTACTATTGGGATAACTTTCATCCTTTCATATGAAGTTTTACTTTACTACTCATTTTGAGACTTCATAGGCTACTGGGCGGTAGTAGGCCCAGGTCCATTATTGGCAGGTAGTCTTCACCGGCATCTCCTTTGGAAAGTTTGGTATGTATTTGAAATCGTAATCACAAGAGGAAGACCAGTAGAATAAAAACTTCCTCTCAAAAGCACGCCAATCGCTTTGCTCTAGCAATGGAGCAATAGGCTAGTGTAAGGCAGAATCGGAAGTAGAACTAGAGGTTGAGTTAGAACCTTAAGTCCTTGTTATCGAAAGAGCCAAAACTCGAAGGCTAATTTAGCACACCTGCTCTAAAGCCCTACTCATTAGTGGGATTGGGTATCTGAAAGACTAAGGGTTTCTAAGGTTCCTTATTGCCTCGTTATCTCCTCATCTTCTTCCCTGCCCCGCTATCCAATCTAATTCAAGACCCAGAAATTCGAACAATATAGTATCCAGACTTTTAGACCAAACTTTCAAGATTAAGGTAACCAGCTAGAAAAGCTATAGAAATTCTTTAGGATTCCTATGCCCTTGCTTTCACGAATCAATAAAAGTCGCTCTTTTGCTCTGAGGGCTAGGTTCAAGAGCTGGTCGAGTGGCTATGCTCCTTCTAGAAGTTCGAGACTGTTAGCCTATTAGTGAAATCACTTTGAATAAGAATAGATGCTTGGTTGCTTGTTTGATGACTGTCCCATTCAATCAACTTCTGTCCTGGGGGATGCTCCCCATTCTAACTTTACCGCTTCGTGGGGTTCTGCTCCTCTCCTTTATAGTCGAGTGGCTCCACTCCTCAGAAACTTTGACTCAACCTGAGTCCAAGTCTAAAAGAGTGCTTGTCTTACCCTGTCCTTGTGGATAGTAGGAGCAACAGAAAGACTATGTACCAGAGCCCTAACCATCGGGACTGAGACAGGACTAATGTTGACCCAATCTTTCTTGATTAGAAACTGCTTAGCAAACTTTAGGCATCCACGGTCAGAGATCAGAGACTTTTCTTTTGATGTGGTCATCTGAAGCTAGTCCATGGCTTCTTGGTAAAGTTATGCTACGTGCCTATCCTCGATGACAATGTCATCAGCGTACTTCAGAAACCTTTGATATCATAATATAAAGATCAAAGGAAAAAGAAATAAAGATAGGAACTCAAAAGAAGTTTTAAAGATGATGGCTCTACCCTTAGTCATGTGTTTCAGGTGGGGGCCAAAGCTGCTGAGCACTTTCAAGGGCTCTACTTTTCATGGTTTCCGAGCGGGGGGTGGCACCTTAAGCCTAATCTATTTAGATGTATTCCCACGATGATCACTAATGCTGAAAATCTCTCCCAGGTTTCGACGCCATAATGAAAAGAAGAAATCCATGATGCGGTGAAAATAGAGCCTGGTTAGATTGCCCTCCCCTATCCTTTAAATTGATGGATTCCCAGGTCTTTTCTGTTGGAAGATTATTGAATACGACCCCCGGTCAGGGCGGTTCACAATTTCTTTGCTGAAGGTGTTGTTAAGCAAAGTTTGAATTAAAATTTCATTGCCCTTATTCCGAAAGTGGAAAGTCCTTCAAATTTTCACCAATTCCGACCTACCTTTATTTATGGGGTATTTGAAGGAGAGCTTTGTCACTTTTTTCTAAAAAAATTATCTCTAGCTCGAAGAATGAGTTGGATTCCCCCTAGAATCAATTTTTAAAGAACAAGGGGCTTTTTTTTGTTAAAGGACTCACTATTGTAAAGAAGATCTCCTTGGCTCACAACGTGGCTTTAAGTGATAGGGAATTTAAACCTAAAGACTTTTTAAATAGGAGGGGGAGGGGTTAAAAGAAACTCAGGATATGGCAAAAGCATCTTTTTGGATCGAATGGGCTTCTTTGTTAGGGGTAATGAAAATTTTCGACTTTTGTGATAAATAGTGGAATTTGATACATGGATGTTTATGCAGTGAACACTTTTTAGTGCTTGTGGATGGTGTGCCACATGGGTACTTTACAGCTTCTCAAGGGCTGCGACAAGGGTTCAAAACCTAGCCTGTTGATTTTACCTGAAGAAGTACTAAGCCGAGGCCTATAGGAGTTGGTATCATTGAAAATGATAACACCTTCCCATGCTTTGAGATCGTGCCCAACACTCTCACACCTTCTCTTTGCGAACGATGTTCTAATATTGTATAATGGCCATAAACAGAATCTTAAGAAGCTTCAAATCTTTCTGGAAAGAAGTAAGAAGCTGATTGTAATGGCCAAAAGGTAAATTTCGATAAGAGCTAGTGCTTCCTTTCGAACAGGGCTCCTAGTAGAAATTCCAGATCATTGAAGAGGAATAGAAAATGGTAGTTTTCCTATAAAGTACCTGGATGTTCCCTCGTTCCCCAAGAGAATAAAGAGAGAGCATTGCCTTCCTCTACTGGAAAATGAAAAAGAGAATCTCAGGTTAGAGAAACAAATTGTTGTCCTCCGGAGGTCGACTAAGGCTTGGGCGGGCTTTGGTGTGCCATTGGGATATCCATCTAGGGTTCCAATTCCAAGTAGCTACTTCTATCCGTGCATATCGTAAATCATGCTTTTCACAAGTTAGGTACGCTAGAGGGAAAGTCCCACTACTTCTATTGGCCTAGCAACTGAGTCTTTGTAAAAGAACCCGAGCATTCCATCCTTTTTTGTCCATTCATATGCAGCTACTAGGGCTATTTTGTTATGCCACTTCCGGAGTGCGACCCATAAAATCTTGTATGTTGGTTAGTGCCATAAACTTAATACTGAGTTGTGCCTACCGATGGCTTAGTTGGAGGATCCTTCGGGTAAGTGAAGTAGAAAATGGATTTATTCATTCTATAAATAAGGGTTATTGTATTTATTAAAATAAGACTTCTGGCACAGAAGAATTCACTTATAGGATTTTGCTTATATTGGACAGAATAAACCTCTAAAAGCTCATTCCATTTGCCAATAGGGCATAGCAGCTATGCCACACCAATGTTGCTACTGGTGGAGGTATGAATCTCTTTGACCGGACTTGAATGGACATGTGATTTGGTGCCTCAACTAGGGAACTCTGTGGTCCCAGCTCCTATGATTCCTTTCCTCATCAATTCAAACCTTTTGATTTGACTCAACATTTTTTGAACCTGATGAGAATTATTTTATTGAAAAAAAGAGTGGAGGATTTGACTGTTATGATCTCTTAGCCCGTGCCTCTGCAGTGTAGTGTACATTGTTTGCCTTAAACTTCCATGAACAGGATAAGACCTGAGATTCCTTTCATTTTTGGTTGGGTGGTACTCTTCCATCTATCAATCTACTCTTTCTGTCTGCCTTCCCTTTTTCGGTGAATGAACCTTTTGGGAAGATGGCCCCAAGGCTCATCCTTCTGCTTGCAGTTTGAGAGTGAAAAATAGAGTTGAGGAGACCAGTTAAGCTTTCTGATAGCTTTCTAAAATATATTATTTTAATAGAAGCTAAGCTTTTATACCGAATCGGGTTTGTTGATGGAATCATAGCTGGGCCGGAACTCTTGATCTATTAATAGAGGGTGAGAACTCAATCAAGAAGGACTGCTAGTCATCACCGAGGGTATGAGCAATGAACTACTACTGAGAGCGATAGACTGTATGACTGAGAGAATAAAACCGCATTTGGATGAGTTCTCGTCGCACCGGATCTTCTTTCTATGCAATTTGACGATTTGGCTTTGTCAAAGTGAGATATGGAGGAAGACACAAGATCTTGTTTTGTCTCAGTCGCGCTTCTAGGGCGGAATTAGTTTAATATCCATCGACTGCCACTATCTTAGATACGTTATCAGACATTAGCTTTCCTTTATCCCAGTAGCTTCATGCCACTCAAGCATAACAAAGGGATCAGAGAGGAGCATAGCCACTCGACCAGCCCTTGAACCTAGCCCTCGGAGCGAGAGGGCAAAGGCCTTGCAAACGGCTGTTGTAGCGCGCGAAACTGGCCATTTTTTGCCTTTTTTTTAGCTTGGCAGGAGCCTTGCCCCTTTACCTCGTAACCTCGAAAAATGGGTTCCACCATTATGAAAGGAATGGAATTAGCAATGGACTGAATTTCAGCATACTCTGCTTTAGCTTTAGATGCATTCTTCTTCTTTCCGTCCCATACCTTATTTCCTTTATTTGGTGAAGTCATAACCAATGCCGAAAGTCATGGTGAGTAACCCCACACTTAGCTTATTACTTGTCCTCAAGAAATCAAAAGTAAAATAAGGAAAATAAACCACTAAGGAATAACACTTAAACTGATAAACAGGCTAGAGAGCCCCTGCACATATCCTTAATAAGCATAAGTCAAGCAAAAAGAAACGAAGCAATCAATTCAAGTATAACAACCAAGATGCTAATGATTCACAAAATACTATCTCAACAAAATTTATTCAGAACCAACTCCTCACAAGATTGATCCAAATCACTCAAAGTGTTTAAAGGGTAGTGTTTAATCGCTCAATGCATCAAATACTGCCTTACTTAATATATGCTTGCTCTTAAATCCTACTTCTACCACTTATGGAGAGTCAACAACCATGTCAAGAGGTCTTTATAAGGATTGTAATGGGGATTAGGTAGGGGTAGGTAAATTTGGTAAGAGTTGAACCTATGGTGTTCTGCGATGAGATAAATGACCTGCACACAAGCCACAATAATCACAAGAGATAAACAATGAACAATAGTCCAAGGTGGGAAATAGGAATCAAGTCAAAATATAAACTCCTAAAAGCAATTAAACAATTAGCTCACTTACTTTCTTTCTTTTCATCACCCTTCCCTCTTATTCTTCTTCTTATTATTATTTTTTTCTTTTTTTTTGAAATATATAAGGGAAGAAATATTCACATAATATAGTGAATTTCTTATGGATTGAAGGAAGCTATTACAAGTTTCCAACACTATTCCCAAGATAAAATTTTCCAATAAAAACAACTCATATGCGAAATCATAACCCAAAGTAGAATAAAACTAAGTGGTAATGAAATATGATAGAAATGATGTAAGAAGGGGTTATCTACTGAATCAATAAATGAATGAAGGCTATTTGGCTAGAATGTAATACCAAAGTATTAAACTCTCCTTGTGGCCCTCATAAGCATTACCGAGCAAGTTCTAAAAGTAAAGACAGTAATTGGCACTGTGAACAAGAAATAAATAAAAGCATATAAAGTGTATGCTTACAATTGGGGCTCAATTTCTCATAAGTGTGCTTTTTGAGTAGGTTCTAAACAAAAATTATCAAAACAGAATTAAATAAACCAGAGCAACTTAGTGCAAAACTCAAACTAAATAACTTACATTCTTTTCCAAGACTCAACACTATCGATTTTACCCGATCACATGGACATAAACAGGATTTGAAAAGCAAGTCAACAGTAAGAGCATCGAAACAAAGTGAAAAATTTTCAAAATTTTACAAAAAATTGCACAAAGAATAAACAAATAACTAAGATGGGATAAATGAAATGCGATATATACACTAGAAAAGGATCAAAATTTTATATACAAGAATAATAAAAACAAAATAAAAAACACACAAGATAAATAAAGCTAAAAGATAAACAAAATACAAAAAAACAAGTGTATATAAATATCACCCACCCCACACTTGAAGGACACACTGTCCTCAGTGTAACATGTTATGGATACCCCGCATGGTAATGCTCATCAAAGAGAAACAAAGGCAATGCAATCCAAATGCATGACATGTACATAAGAAATAAAGTAAATAAATGCAAAAAATAAAAAGAAAATCTAAGGGACTGCTCTAATCGTCCGCCGAGGTTGGTGTAGTGGAAATTCAGTGCGTCCTCGGTAGAAGCTACAAATAATAAAATAAAGAATTAAAATCGAAATTGAAACAAAAATTAAATAAAATATGAAAACTAAAACTAATAAAATAATTCAAAACACAAGGTTATAATATTAGAAATTAAAGATAAAAAATTGGGATGCCTCCCAAAAATGCTTCTTTTTGATGTGATGAGTCTTCTTAGCTGGACTCATGGTGAAAAGCAAACAGTGGGGATTGATGACCATCCATCCTTGTTCCAAGCAAATGGCTTCAAGTATCCGCTTAGGGGACTAATCGTCAAATTCCTCTTCCCGATGGTCAAGCAAGCTGCCAGTATGATGGGCAAAACTCGCTCCTCATATATTTGCACGTAGTCATGATGCTCTAGGGGCTCTTCCAATTTGAAAGCTGGAGTTTCACCAATTGGAAGGATCGACGGTTGGGCAATTTCTTCAGGAATGTCGATAGATTTCTCTAGTCCTTGGCTTGGTTCACTTGCTAGAAGAAAGTCGAGCTCCTCCAAGACTTCTTCATTGGATAACTCATGCTCATCTTCCATCATCGAATGGACTTGTGGAAAATCCACCAAAAATTCCTCTAACTGCAACTCAACATCACCAACTGTACGTTCCTGTTGGTAGTCTTTCAGAGGAATCATGTTTGCCTCTTCCTTTTCTAGTTCTATCTCCATGTTCAAGGAATCGTCTTACACATAAGCATCATCATCAAACATAATAGATAAACCAGATAAATTCTCACTTGAATGCAAAGTGACGGCACTCAAATGTACCTCGGATTCAGTAGCGTTTGATGGAGTTCCCAATTGCTCTTCAGCTAGTAACTTGAAGATCAAGCCTACTTGATGCTCTATGTTCTCAATCGAGGCTTGTTGACCTTCGAGTACCCTCTTTGTTTGTTGGAATCTATCCTCAAGACTTGTAAAGAACCTCATATCAGCTCCTCTAACACTAACTTTTCATCTTGAGTTGAAGGTGCAAGATTAGGCTGCTGATGTGGTTGCTGAGATCCTGGTGGTTCTTGGCCATCTAAGCTCCATCCAAAGGGTGAATGAGTGCTCCACTCTTGATTGTAGCTGCTCCCATACGAGTCATTTGGCCAACTTCCCGTATAATTCACCTGTTCACAGTTATAAGAACAATGAGTAAAATCACTGCACAATGGACAATCATTACTCAAATGTAAATCACAAAAAAATTCACAAAAAACTTGAGATGAAAGTATAGGAGGGAAGAGTTGATTGGTAGCCCTGCAAAACGATTCCACTCGAGCTTCTAAAGATGCACGGGTATCCCAATTTTTAGGACTCTCTTGGTTCCTGATCCCATTTTCCAACGTGTCATACAAAGAGTTTAGCATTGAACCCCCTTATCATCCACTACCTGAATCATAACCTCAACTAAATAATTATGTACAAACAAAACAGAAATAAATAAAAAAATGGATAAATTAACAAATAGCAAATTTCACTCTAGTTTTCAAACATTCCCCGGCAACGGCACCAAAAACTTGATAATTGCTATCTATGCAGCTACAATCTAAGGCAGTGTACCTATCGATGCAGTCTAGCACTAATGGCAAGTATCAAGGTCGTATTCCTCGGAAAAGTGAAAGCCCAGAGTTACTCCTTTGTTCTCTATTATATTAGCCTAAAATGAATGATGAATAATTCCTAAATTAACTAATAGCTACTCTAGTTGTTATCTAACTACGGCTACTAGGGTAGGATTAATTCAAGTTAAGGAATAACTCCTTGGGAATTCTTGTCTCTAGGGAATGGAAACTAAAGATGGAATTAATTGCTTGAATTCAATTTCCGTGGAAAAATCTCTATGCAATTAACACCTTTCTCAAGGACACTAACATCTTAACTTAGATTAATTAGGTTGAAGTCTCTTTCTAACTCTAATTATCCAAATTAGCATTATGTACCATTTAACACTATTGAGAGTTGTTAATTCTCAATCCGGTAGAACGAACACCCTATCTCTAGGCGAACTCAATCCTAGGTTGCAAAGGACAATCCAAACCTAAACGTCTTTCTCAAGAACATTCAAATTTCAATAATCATTCTTGAAGAACAAATCAATAAGCACTTCCATTATAAACCAATAATGAAAATCAATACATTCAATTCAAAAGTTAAGTACAAAAATCCCTAGATAAAGAACCCCAATGGGTTAACAAGTTTAGCTAATCATGTTCATTATCAAAACCCATAAGAATTCAATTACAACAAATGAGTAAAGGGTAGAGAAACCCGAATACACCCTTAGATGAGAGTAAACAGCTCTAATTCCTCTTGCCCAATCTTGAATCGATTCTTGTTCCTCTTGCTCGAATTGAAACCAATCAACGAACCTCGCCCAATCTTCAATCTTCGAAGAGAATCCAATTGAAACCATGGTCCAAGTCTCCTTTTTCCTTAGTTCCAGCTCAAAAAAACCCTTAGAGAGAGAAAAAAATGAGTTTGGGACATCCTAACCCTACTTTTTTTGTTTCCCTCTTTTCTTTCTTTTAATTAATTCGTCCAGCTGCCGAGAACATGGCCATGTTGAGGCCTGTGTTGGGAACACAGCCTGGTGTTGATGCCCCTGTTGGGAACACGGCCTGGTATTGATGCCCATGTTGCTCTCTATGGTCGTGCTCCTTAACACATCTTTTTTTCTGTTATCAAATACACCCAACACGGCCATTTTGGTGCCCGTGTTGGGAACACGGCCAGTGTTAAAACCAACACGGCCGTGTTCAGCTTCCTTATGCGTAAACTCGACTTGTTTCGGCAACTTTGATGTCCAATTCTGCTCTAATTCTTCCCTTTATCACTCTTTGGCTTCTTTTGGACCTAATACACACAAACAGACACATAGGGTAAGTGTTAGGACCAATTCACATCCAAATGTACATAAAATCAGCCTTAAAAATCCCATTTAGATGTATGTATTCTACGCACATCAGTGAGGAAGCCACATCTAGCACATATAGCCCTCCCACCTCTTTATCGCATCCAATCGTCTTCCCGGTCCTGAACAACACAGCAAGAAAGCAAACTCTTTCTAGTTTAACTGACTAATAGAGAGCTATTTAAGCCCATGGAGTGGTAATATCAGATGGAGCAAACTTGACTTCCAAAAGACTTCCTCTACTGTAAAATCTTTCCTTTGGAATTGGGAAGAGGTGCCTTAGACTTAACCCGAAGGAGAGTTAATAAAGTTTCTTCAATATTCCATATGTCTATTAGTTCAAGCAGAATCCAAGACGAATCTCCACACCAAGACGATTACGGGCATCTGAGAAGGCAAGTCTATTCACTTGTTTACTGTAAAGAGGTTAGCGCTAACTAGTGTTAGAGAGCTTGCTGAATGAGAGCAGATATGGGATATCTGTATTGGGATAACTCTCATCATTCTATCCAAGGGCGGAGCTAGTAGTTGAATAAGATTCGTGTGTGGGAGTCTCAATTCATTAAAGATGGTCCTCAGGGCGAAGAGCTTGAACCAGATAACAATCCCCAAGCTCTTGTTCTTAAAAAATTGGAGTATTTAGCTATTGGAAAATCACCTTCGGTTAACGCAGCTTCAATACCAGCGGTAGCTCTCCTCACGGGGATAGCAGAAAGAGGAACTAGTTGGCAAAAAAAATTTTGATAATCAAGACCTTCTACGGATCATGCACTAGATCCATCCGGCCTGGAATCTAATGAACCAAAGGTTAACCCTCTTTTTTAGTGGTTGTCGTACAAAGACAAGTTTGCGCTTTCTCCTTAGAAGGAAGGTCCTCAAAGCCTCTTCATTCCAATAATCATGATGAAGAATCCAATAGCTCCTCTCAAGACCCACAATCATCTATCTTTGATAAAGATTTGAAACCGGAGCCTTCGAACAAGGCAAACAAATGGCAGCACTTGGGTAAGATAAAAGCGCGACTACTAGGGCACAATCCAAACTTGAGGCTAAGCCCTACCCTACTCTATTTCAAAAATTTCCAAAATTGCAATTGTTTGGAATATAAGGGGCATCAGCAATGACCCCACGTGTAAACATCTCGATGATCTTGCTCGGACCGAGTTTTAGTCTTTGGTTGTCATGCTAAAACCAATGGTTAGAAGGTCCAACTATGTATCAAAATGGAAGCAGAAATTGTGTATGGATGGATGAATGTCGAACATCTCGGATGAATCCCTTGCCAATTTCTTGGTCTTTTGGAGAGAAGATATCCTTGACCTCTCTATGATTGAAGCAAATGCCCAATTCATTTCTACCAATGCTAAGAGAAAATCTTAAAATGCTCAGGTATGCCCCATTTTTGTTCACGCAAGCTGTTAAACTATTGAGAGATAGAGCTAGCCTATTCGTTATGGGGAATCAATCCTCCCAAGCAATAGAGCTTACTCCCAGGCACTGGCTTTCCGCACATATTAGTCATGCACGGTTTGGCTTCCTCTCTGGCAGCCACTTTCCTTACCTTACCCACGCTACACTCTCACTCTAAGCTACTCCTGCTGAGCAAAATGCATTGCGATTTCCTCTTCTGTGGATGTACCGGAATATGATCTGGGACGGGAAGACTGGATTCCTAACTTCGCAGTAGTTAAGAAAGCTACCTAGGTCAAAGGAAAACTAAACCTAGGCTTTGATACCAACTTTGTTACGCCCGATCTGTGGGCCCGTGATTGGCACTAGGAATGGGTAGCCTTAAGGCCATCAAGTCCCGTAGTAAGCCTTACTAATTGATATTCAATAAAGTACATATGAAAATATAATATTAATCATGTCTGACATGCCATATACAAATCTCTAACTGGTCATTGATAACATTTCACATTTTGTTATAGACCAGGTTAAACATAACATATCAAAGATACTACTGCAGAAAGTCTAGAGTTTTTAAGTTATTCAAATACAAAAGTATAAATTCGTTACAATAGGTCCGATTAAGAAGAAAGTCGGGCTATCAAAATGCAAGACATCAAAGAACTCTAACTGTCACTTGAAAAAAGAACTTGAGACTGTCAGCCTCGAGAATGAGTTAAAATCATATAACCTTGTAACTATTGCAGTCTCCTCAATATAATATTCACTAAATCAATATATCATGTCATTTTGTATTAAAGTACGAGTCATGCCATAATTTAGAAAGAAAGTACATTTAAAGACTTATGGGACGAGTGGCTTAGCAGAACCCCAACCCAAAATGCTAGTAGTCTTTCGACTCTCTTATTCTAATAGGTATGGCGCCTAGAGAGTGAAGCTCAACCAGGGTCCTTACATCTAGCCTAGAAACTTGATTCCCAATTAAGCTGGCGCCAAAGAGCATTGCTCGATTAGGGACCTTTCTCCAGCAGTCAAGCTTTCACAGCCTTGAGATTTATACTCGACCAGGGCAAAATCCAAAAATAACCTTTGTTATCTGCCTCTCATTATTATCGGTGCGCACGCAATCCTAATGTAACCCATCATGTGACATGTTCTACTGTCACCTCATCCTAATGTCACAATCACAACATTTATAAAAATCATAAATAAAATAATCACAGGCCAACATAAATTAATCAATAACATACTGAGAATTAAAAATTTAGAAATCTCAGAATTAGCAAACATGCAATTATAAGCAGTGATAATAATACTAATATTAAAATAACATTAATTAAAAATATTCAAAATAATGACATAAATTTACTGATAATAATACTAGTACTATTCATGATAATTATCAATTAAACAAAATTACTTATAATTACGATAATAATAACCTTATTAAATATTAATCATTAAACATCGCATTAAATTTAGACATGCCAATGGTACAGTGATTATATGACTTTAACTCACAGCTCATGATCGGGTAGAGTCAAGGGATGGATAGATTATCTATTCACGAAAACACTCGATTAATAGATATTTTTAAATTTCTCTAAGCCTAGACCCATAGATTAGACTGCCTAAAAAAATATTTCAGACTTGAGAATTCTATCGAAAATTTGGCAGAACCTCCTCTACATTATGAATATTTCCCCCCGTACAATGGTTCAAGAACCTGCTAGAAACACTTCAAATATTCTGGGATTAACTAACGGGAGTCGGGCCACAAAACTACATTATTTTTTCCAACTCCCCAACACACCACAAATCACAATTAACTAAATCTAATTAAATTTAAATTATCTATAATTGATAATTAATAGCAACAATATTTTTTTAAAATTAAAACATAACTTTTGACGTCCAAATAAAATTATATCGAGCCGAAATTTCAAAATTTCGCGTGTCCGGAAAACGCCGGGGTCCGGAAGCTAGTACTGCCAATGGTGTCGGAATTTGAATCCGAAAGTGCCTATGCGAAGCTTGAGTTTCGGGGAGTCCGAAAACACAAGAGTTTCAGCCATAAACTCAACGGAAGGCACCAAATCGGGGCTGAAAAGTCTCGGCTCCGGCGAAGCTCCTCTGAGGCTGCCGGCGATGGAAAAGAACGGGGGAGTCTTGTTTTCGATGGTGAGGGACCCGAATTTGGCGTTAGACGGCTGATTGGACATTGGCAGGCGGCCGAAACGGCGATGGCAGCTCCTTTCTTTGGTCGACGTCGCTGCGAAAGGGAAGAAGAAGGGGAAGGGCGGCGCGACAGTAGGAGGAAGGGAGAGGGGCTGGATGGGCGGCAACCCTCCGTTCAACGCAGGCAGGGAGGGAGGAAGAGAGTGCTATCGGCATAGAGGAGAGGAAGGGGGAAGGAAAGGGGAGAGGGGAGGAAAGAGAGGGAGGGGAAAGGGAGAGGGACAAAGGGCAAAAAAATCTTTTTTATTATTATTTTTTTTATAAATTTTCTGGATATTACATTATCGAGCCGTTTTATTTCTATTATAATTTAATGATCCTCAAGACTATCATATTTACATTAAGAGTTTATTAAAAATTGATCAAGTTTGTAATTTTTACACTCAATTAAAAAAGAAGTAGAGCTGATATTTCATCAGAAAATACCAATAAAATAATAAATAAAAGCTCTTATCGTTATAATAAGTAAATGATTTTAAAATTGAAGAGAAAACAGTTCTATGATTTCTTATTTTTCTATCTTTAGTATTTTTATTTTTTAATAACGCAAATTTGGTAGATTCAATGTTGTTTATTCTTGAAAAATAAGAGGGAAAATGCATAAAAAAAAAATAGAAAAAGTCGATTCAGCTACTTAATATATGGGTACTGGATTGAAGATTTGAGATGCCACTTCCAGCCTTGTTTCAATTGAATTCAAGTGTCGTTATTCTTTTCATCAATTTTCTGCATGAAAATTTATTTATTTTAGGTTATTCGTTTACTTATTTTGTTACTTTAATTTCATTATGGAATTATATAATTTTTTTAATTTTTAACACTGCTAATGTTTTATAGTATAAATAAAAAAATTGTTAAAAAGGTCTTTAATATGATAAAAATAAATGATTAAGGTTTCAACAAAACACAATTGATGTATTAAGGATTCAGTAAAATACAATTAATGTATAAGGACTTAATAGAACAAAATTTAAAAATTCGGAGACTACATAATGCATTTTGTCTTTTCTGTTTATATATGAATATTTTTCTAAAATATTATTGTTCCTTTATTAGATGTTAAATTGTTAATTAAATGAGTCTTATTGAAAATATAAAATAAATTAAATAAAGCAAATGAATGAAATATATAGTAAAATTTAAAAGAAATCTAACTAAATTTAATACCAGAATTATATAATTTTTTTCATTACTTAATCAAGCACTAAATGCATGTTTCAAGAATTTTAGATATCTAAATTTTAACTATTTAACATCGTTTTATGAAAATAATAAAAATTAATAATATCAACTATTAAAGTACTTACTTCTTTTAATTTATGTATAAATAAAAAAACATCACCTATCTTTTCAGGAAAAGAATATGTAATTGATTAATTCCTTCTATTTTTATTGGGAAATGGAGAATACATCCGTATAGAATGGAATGCAGGGCTCCAAAATTAACACTTTGGACCTACCAAACTAAGAAAAATGATTTTTGGGAAATCAAGTCGATCATGATAATTATGCCTAATAAATAACCAAAGATCGGAAGGAAGAGGAGAGGTACATAGCCCGAACAGGTGGATGGAGCATGTCAATACAAGGTACACAAGATAGTTTCTTGAGAATATAGAATCATATTTTCGCAACACTACAAGAAACTAGCAGTTCATCGGTATTAAGGGCAAATCGTCGGTAAATATAATACTGAAGGATTAAAATTAAAAAAAAATTATTAGTAAATTTGTGGTCAGTAAATCATTACTGACAAAATCACAGACCGTCGGTAAATTACCAAAAACAGAAATCATCGCTAATTGGTCAGAGAGGTTGTCGCTAAATTGTCTTTCTTTTTGTTAATTGGAGACAAGTTACCGACAGATATATTATCAAAAAGCCGTTAGTAAATTATACATATTAGCAACATTTTGTGTAACCTCAATTACTAATTTGAATGAGATTTAACAACGTTTTTTGTTTCACAGGAAATCGTTGGCACTTAATTTAATTTTTTTTAGAAGAAAAAAGAGAAAAATTTCTAGACCTGTCGGTAATCTGTCAGTAAATTATTGAAATTTTTATTATATATGAATAAATTTATTGAATAATAATTATCAAGACGCTAAATGTTTGCAAAATTAATTGTATATTAAAAAAAATTTAGAAAGTAAAAACAATTGTATGAGACATATATGTTATAATGATATAAAAAAATAGTAAGTGTCAAAAGTTGTAATACAATGTAAATGTCAAAAATAATTAATGAGTTGGTGACTCATCGTCACCAAAATACTGGGGAGGGAGCTGAGCTGAGGTAGAGGTTGAGACTGAGGTTGAGCTGGGCAAATCTCCTGGATCTAGGGGGCAAGGTCTTGCAAATGTTGTTGTAAGTCTTGAATTTGCACATTCTGCTCCTAAATCTATAGATTATGCTCCTGGAATTGCAAATGTTGCTCAAACACCCTCGTCTGCAAGTCCTAAAGCTCGGTGGAATTTGTACTACCACCAGAAGGGTATGTCGCTAAAGAAGAGGCAGAATCGCATTGATAAAACTCAAAACCCTATGAGCCAAGACCGTGGGCCCGACTCTTCTCCTCGCCACTGATAACCTCAAACAATAAAGAGTTGTCATCTATGGTCTCATATGTATCCTAAAAATTGAGTGAAACAGTTTAGGACATGTTAATAAACTATAAAATTAAATTAAAGACATTTTACATTACATAAGTTAGTGTACATGAACAGCTTTAGACTTTGAATCTACAAAAGTCTAGCCATCACTCTTTTTGGTGTGGGTGTGTAGAAACAACTCTAGAGCAGTAGGTGGTCGTCCTATTGATTACACTTGATTAATAGAAAGTGAATATAAGTCGTCAAAATATATATTATATTAGAAAAATTCAAATAATAAATTTATAAGTCGTCTCTGATGCTTGTGATGGGTAGTCATTCCTCCTGCATAGGTAGATGGTATAGAGCCATCAGAAGCATGTGATAACCGATTTTGGGAGTACTGCTCCGATATCCGCTTGGCTTCAAGCATGTTCCATTCTGTTGCCATCTCTCTCAGGCTTCCGGTTCCACAAACTCTAGCTTCTTGCCTGCCTTCTTTAGCTCGCATATCATATCACAATATCGAGTTGCACTTTTTTCTTCCATGCCTCTCGAACGAGAGCATCTACCGCTTCCTCCCACAAGCACTGCTTCTACAAAAAATATAACGAATTATAAGCTAGACATCTTATATATATTCTACACTTTTTTAAAGTTTAAGTTATCAAAAAAATACCTTAAATTCATCAAAGTAAAAGTCCTTAGTTTTTTTAGAAATTAGCTTCCACCTAATCCCTTCCACGTCTATCTTCTCCTAAAAAATCTTCTGAATCTTGCGTGAGTAAGACCCATACGACTCCAACCTGTAATAGAACATATAAAACATATATATGTTAGTGCATATGAGTTAATAAATATTTATTTGTAAACAGATACGTAATAAAATAAATTATATATTGCTTACATATTATTATACAAGTGACTCATAGGTCACTATGTATTAATCCATAATAAGTATGGAATTCGGACCCAGCTGTAGATGGTGTACCAAACACTGTAGGCATCAATGGAGGTAGAGCTGGTGCATCCACCAATTTAGGTGATGATGGAGAGTGTATACTATAAGGGCAAGGTGGATATGATGATGATGGTTGTAGAGGTAGAGGTGAAGGTAGAGGAGTATGTGATGATGAAAGCTGTAAAGGTGGGGGTGGATGAGGATGAGGAGGTTATGTGATGGTGCAATATGTGTAGTAGGAGGTAGAGGACGTGTGATGGTAGATAGAGATGGTACAGGTGTAGTAGATCGAGGCCTACTAGCATTTCTTTCCTACCTACCATATGTAAAACCTACATATATTGACAACATATTTATCACATAAGGAAATTACATCGAAGCATTCTATATATTTTCAAAAAGAACTACCAAGAATCCGACAATATCTTCCCTATAAAAAAAAACATCTATCACCTGTAAAACGATTCCATTTCCTATAATAAAAAATTTATACACTTTTAATATATTTTAAAAAATAAAAAGCCTGCACTTCTGATACTCCTCGAGCCACCAAATGTGCGGCATTACATAATAAATTTCTCTGCCAAATAAATAAATAAAATATATGGTAAAGCTAAAAAATCTATCCTGTGGTTTGACATTTTTTTACTTAAGGGATGTAGGTATTTTTCGTATCAAAGAAGTACCACGTGTTTTATTTTTTTAGCATTTTTAGGTATATATTTATATTTTTTATTATTTTTATATAGTTCTGCATGTATTTAATATGAACTATTACGTAATTATGATTTTAAGCAATATGGCATCCAATAATACATCAAAGAATTCATAAACATATTAAAATTTTATTTAAAAAATTTATTTCTTAAATTTGATTAAAATTTAAAAAATATATGTTTTAACAATTCTTTTATGATCACAAAATATCTAATTGGATGCTAAATTAATTAAAATACTTATTTTATCAAATATTTATAATTATGTTAATATTTACAATTTAGAAAATAAGAAAAATATTGAATGTATCTAAAAAAACTAAAAAATGAAACACTTGTTACTCATTTGATACGAAAAATACCTTTGTCCCTTAAGTGTAAAAGTGCCAAATCACAAGGTTGTATTTTAAAATTTATCCTAAAATTAACCAGACATCAAATAAAAGATTATGACTTCTTAAATACTTAAAGAAAAATAAAAGTATGTGCCTTCGATACTCCTCAGGCCACCAAATGCTCAGTATTACACAATAAGTTTCTCAACCAAATAAATAAATAAAATATAAATAGACATCAAATAAAAATTATGCACTTCTTAAATATTTTTATTTAAAAAGTTTGCACCTCTCATGCATAGTGGAAAAGGACCTCCTCTTAGAGCATGGAACCATGGCCTTCCTAATAACAGTGCAAAAGTTATTGGGATGTCCAAGATAGTGAACTCCTCTCATGATTCGATAGGACCCATCTTTATTAATGCTAAGAATATTCCTTCCACGTTTCTTTGTCTCATCATAAGCTCTTATCACCAAATCTGATGGCTTCAAATCTTTTGCAGTCATCCCTAGCTTGGGGAGTATGTGAAAAGGACATACATTGACGGCTGACTCATCATATACCATCATACATGGGATCCTTTTCCCCTTGACTTCTACTATTATATAGAGAGCCTAGTTGTAGTCTCTTCCCTCAAGTAGTAAGTCCTCATACAAGAAAGTGATCATTCCGGTGGTCTTATTAATTATCGTTCTGATCATTTCTTCAAGGGTAGCTTTTATAATCCGATGAGTGCATCAGCAGCTCCCAGATGTCGACTATCTTCCTTTCTTTCTTTAGCTGTTCTAATAACCATTGTCCCCCTCAGAAGCTTTCTCAAGCTGCTTCAATCATTGAACCCCCGTGTCTTTACCTACTAAGTCGGCTTCTTTGTTGGAGTCTTTGTCTATTTAGATATCCTTTGACCCGGCATCTTGGACCTCACACTCATCTTTGAAACTATACCAGATGTCTATAGCCATGACTGACTTCATTTTTCCTTCTTTTCAAACATCTAAAAGACAAGGCTCATAGGCTGCTTCATCATCTGACCCCCAACCACTTGGCACAATGTCCTCAATTCAGATGTCAACCAAAGGAGGATTCGAATAGCAGACCTTGAAATCAAACTTGCTCGAAGGCTGTCCCAATAGATCTTCATATTCATAATAAGGAAGTTGTTCAACTCACTATTCCCACAATCAATCAAAGTCTTAGATCTCGTGCTTGAGACATTTGCATTAGTCCGTTACATGCCCGATACTCGCAATACTGACCATGGTGAGGTTTAAGATTATTTTTAGGCGATTGGAGCTTGAGTTTCCTACTCCATTTTAGGTGACGGAACACCAAGGATAGTGGTGCCCACAGCTCGATGGAGGTTGTTTTTGGGCTATTTGGCTTCATTTTTAGTTTTAGTTCAAGTCGGGATATGTCCTTGAAAGAGTTCATGATGTCCTCTTCATTAAATTCAGGGGTGATCATGGACACTTGGTATGATGATGGTGTGTTATTGTAGTTTGGTAGGAGGTTTCTTTTGGTACTCGACTGGTTTGGGTCATTCAGTTTTTCGACATCAATAAGGTCTTGAATTTCATGTTTTAGCCGGATGCAGTTATCTGTGTGGTGGCCGGGTGCTTGGTGGAATTTGCAGTAGGTGTTGGGTTTGTAACCAGGTGCATTTAGGTTAGGTGGGTTTTTTAGGGTAGTTGGTTAGAGCACGCCATTCTACACTAACCTCTCAAAGATCTTTGAGAGAGGTTGCTTGAA
This sequence comes from Ricinus communis, assembly GCF_019578655.1. Taxonomy (NCBI): domain Eukaryota; kingdom Viridiplantae; phylum Streptophyta; class Magnoliopsida; order Malpighiales; family Euphorbiaceae; genus Ricinus; species Ricinus communis. The sequence continues at coordinate 273,148 of NC_063261.1, read as the reverse complement.
GTTGGAGAGCTTCCTTGGTTGCTGGACGAAATTTACGTCTAAAATCCTGCTCCCTCCAACCTAATAATTTGGCCTCCCATCAGTTTGCATAGTCTTCCTTTTGTCATTCTCAATTCCTTGACCTGAAGTTCATCATCATACAGCTCCATGAACGTCTTTGGATTCATCATCTGAAGTCTTTTGACCCAACTAGGAAGAATTGGACCAGCATACGAACTTGGGTCCTTTTCAGAAGGCTTGTTCTTTATCAATACAACCTTATTTCTCCTCCTGGTCAAGAAATCAGAGGACTTATTCAGTTTTTGTTTGGTAGACTCAAGATCTCTAATTGAGACTTTCAACTAAGTATTATAGTCATATTGCTTAACAGATGAATTATATAAATCATGTCATTCAACTTTGGTGAATTTTTTCAGACCATGATACCAGTTTACAATAGGTCCTTCTAGTGACAGTATAAATAGTTTGACAATTTAGATCCTACTCAGCTGTATAGTTCCCATGATAGTAACATACTCTTTTAGATGAACCTTCAGATCACTAGTCCAGTTGAACTTATTCATCTCAGGCATCTTGAACTTTGCAGGCAGCTTATCTTCACTAGTCAATATTAATTCCTTGAAATCATAGGTCGGGTCCAACCCTTTGATTTCCAGCATGTCTTATATCTTTTCAAGCATAGTGCTTAAGGCACTTACAGCTTCATTAGTGGAAAGGGTTATTTCCTTTTTGGCTTGGTCTAGCACATACTTGTCAAAATCTCAGAAATTTGAGGGCAGTCCCCTTCTAGCAAGATCTTTGGCATTGGCATTTACAGCAACCGTAGTGGCGCCAGTAGTTTTTGCTACGACTGCCATTAGGTTAATAGTAGCAGGACGATTAACCGGAGCAATTAGAGCAGCATGTGGAGCTTAATTCGCAGCCATCCCAGCCAAAAGTTGTCAGAGTTCTTCCTGCACCACACCCCTCAGATCATCAATAACGATATCGTAAGGATCTCAACATCCTATTCATTACCTCTTTCGTTGGCCATTTAAGATGTAGCTTCAGTCTCACTTGTGGAAGGCTTGATGTCTTAGCTTTTCAAGGAGCTCTAACACAATTCAGATTCTCATGAGATTAGTATCCTCTCCCGCCTTTCACTATCTTGTCTTCTTTAACCTAAAGGAGTGTCTATATGGCTATAAACAAAAGGGCTAGTATGATGCATGTAATGTATGAGATGCATGATGCACGTGCTATGCAAAAAGATAAACGAGAAAAAGGGTTAGTACACACATTAGTATACAAAGCATCCTTCCAACTTTATTACTCTCGCACACAGTTCATAGTGAGTCTTTCTTTCCTAGGATTTTGGCTGTGGGCTTTCTATTAGCAGGAAATAGTAGGCCTGATGTACATGCCATAAACTCTCAAAGTAGAGTAAGACAGATAAGTTGATGTTTTCCAATGCAAGTATAAAGCATGCATATTCTGGGTCTGGGGTTTGATTTTGCATGTTCTTTAGTCAGGGCTTTCCAATATGTGGGTTTTGAATACTTATAAGTAGAACATCTCAAATAGTAAGCAATAAAGGTTCCTAAGGGAGATTACTACTGTCATTACTGTGAGCTGAGTCTTGGATAAGGATAAAAGGCTCCCACAAGCAAAAAGTGTTCTTCCTGAGCTCGTCTCCTCCCTCAAGGGTCCATACAACGAAGGAAATTCACTCATTACTTGTGAGTGATGGTTAGCCAATATTGTAATTCCAAGGTTCGTTTGAAACTAAAGAACCACTAACTGACGCCATCGGGGCTATAAGGACCAAAGTGCATAATGTGTGAAAGTGTAGTGATGCAAGAATCATTCGTTAAATAATAAAATTAAACACAAACATACATTGGGATTAGCTTCTCTTATCCCTAGTGGCGTCGCCACTGTGGGCAGCAATTTCAGGCGTGCATCCAAGCGTCTTTAACGACTACAATACTCTAAGGCTTTTTAATCTAATCAGGAATAAGCTAACTTATCATAAAGACTAGCACGGAGATGGAAGTTGCCACCCGAATAATCATGACACTTTTACTAATAAGTGATGTTTCTTGATTCCATAAGGAAGCTTACATCACAAATCTAGAGATGCATCCGGAAGCCAACTTCCTTATTTGTATATATTTATCTTTATTTTTCTTTTCAATGGGCTATTCTCTATAAATGTAATAATTATATATATTACACATCAAGCACTACAACATGTGAGGTCCACCTGAATCTAGCCCATTTTATTAAAACCCAGCCTATATTCAAAGTTATTAATCTAACTTACTAGTTAATTATATACAAGGCCTGCCTAGTCTAGCCCGATTACAAATTATGCTTTAATTTCCAATCTTTAAGCCTAATAAACTACTTTTTATGATAAAGGCCCAATTCAACAATCTTAAATCTATATAGCCTAATTTAACGTAACTAAAAGCATGGCAAAGCCCATTAAGTCTATGTTGATTTTAAGGCCCAATTACCATTTAGTTAACGTGATGAACTACAATTTTCATGCTAGGTCTAATTTTAAAGTCTAAATTTATATGTCAATTTTAATTAGACAATCACATAGTAGTTATTTAGCATCCATCACAGATAAAATAAAAATAAAGAACATAAAATAAATCTAGTTATTACAACCCGCGTATAATTAAAAATTGGAAAAAAATTCCTAAAAACTAAGTTACAATACATAAAATTGCCAAGATTACATCAAAAATTCATAAAGCAGCCTGAAAACTATGCACAGCCGATCGGTTCAATGCACAGTTGAATTGGCTCTAAGAGCTTTGGGTGGCTTTCCTGCAGTTTTCCTTGATTTCTCGCGCTAAGAACTGATTTTCACATGCACAGAGGGTAAAAGTTCAATTAGAAATATGTAAAATTAACAAAAGAATGGAAATATAATCTAATTATATTTGCTAATCAAATTCAAAATCCAATCAAATCATATTCAAAACACTAAGTATTCTTAATATCATATTCAAAATCCAATAAAATAAACATATTTAATAAAAAGGAATTCTAGTCTACTCATGTAAATCATATGGAACAAACATTAAAAAATAGTCCTAATATCTTATATAAATAAAAATATATATAAGAAGCAATTCGAGAAGAGATGTTGATGATGTGGATGTAGGGGACTCCTCAAGTTCTCAATGTTGGATGTCCATTCTACGAGTCTCAAGAAACGAGAAAGCTATTGAATTAAAGAATAGTTGGGAATCTAGTTCTGCTTTTGGGATTTTTAGAAAACTTTTTGTCGCTTTTTAATGGATTTCCTAATTTGGGAGCTCTTTCTTAGTGGCTTGTTAAGGGCTAACTCACTGTATATGTTGATATCGCTATAAACTTTTTGGGAATTCTTGCTTTAGTATTTAATCAATGTAGCTAGCCCTAGACATAGGCCATATTATTCTATTTGTAGGAGTAGGGATAGGAAACCCTAGGAGATATTGATAATTATTCAATTATTTAAAAAAATAGACTGTAATTATCACTTCCTTTATCAGATTAATATCAAATAAAAAGAGATTTAATCTTTTATTTTCAAACAATTATCATAAAATAATATTTAAAAAATTCCAATAATTATTGTAAATACCTTCTAGAAAATTATTTTACCAATCCTTGACATTTCATATCGAAAATATACATAAAATGCGGCAGATTCGGAAAATAGCCAATCAACATTGTGTAGAGCCAATTCAGCTCTATACTAAGCTGATTGGCTCTAAGGAGCAAAAGTTCTAAAGATTTTGACAATTTATTTCCTGAACTTGTTAAAACTGTTGTTTTACCCCTCAAACTTTATTTTTCTATCAATTGGTCCAAATTGATTTTAGAAAAGTAATTTTAAGTCCAATTATTCCCAACCTTCTCTCAGATTCGCCCTTTCTCAATCTCCGAGACTCGAGAAAGGCAGTAGCTTTCATCATCAGGTTTTATGTAATTACCTCGATATCTAGATTCAGAAAATGGGTGCTGACAATATGTATAAGTACTTCTAGAGTTTGTAGGATTTTCTTGATCTTGTATATTGATTGGTTAATGGTAAAGGTGAATTTTGGGGTTTTTAGGAAATTTTTAGGATGAATGCACGTGTCCCTAAGAAGGAATATGCCTTTTAAGTTCATATTTCCATAATGATTATATTCTAGGTCTTTAGTCCTTGTTGGGTAATCGCCTAGCCCACGTGGGCTTAGCCTTACCCCACTAGGCTTAGCTCAAGGCCTAGTCCTCGTGGGTCCTCACTAAGCCCACGTGGTTTAGACCTTAGTCCACGTGGCACAAGGTGGCTCTTCAAGGGCTTTAGGGTTTTATCTGTCTCGATTTAGGATTTTTCAAGATTTTAAGGTCTCGGTTAGGGTTTTCTCAATCCATTCTAGCGCTTCTATACGTCCTTTGGTGTCTTCTAGAGCCTTTTCCTTAGCATCTCACAACTCACTCCACCAGACTTTTTTTGGTTTCGTCATCGGGCTTATGTAACGGAAAAATAAAAGTTAAGTAATAATAGAAGGGGAGGGGTTGCTCTTACATTTGAGGAGTTAGATTAACTCCTCAAATGTAAGAGATAATGGAAACACTGCGTTCCATTTAAGCAATTTACCAACGGATTATTCCATCGATAATTTGCTTGAATGAAATGTAGCATTACAGGCTCACTACGTTACCAACGAAACAATCCGTCAGTAAATTGCTCACCTGCAACGCTGCGTTTCATTCAAGTAGTTTACCGGTGGAATAATCCATCGCTAAATAACTCAAAGTTGTCACTATATATGGCATTAAATTCATATTATTATTTACCGGCGGACTTAGAAAAAAAATCCAAAAATCCAATTAATTCAAAGAAGTCTGTCTGTCGGTAAACTTTCGTCGGTATACCGTTGGAAACCTATTGGTAATTTGCTATGATTACATATAGTTGCTAATCTATTGATAATTTGATGGTAAGTAGTAGTGGGTTTGTATCCGTCGATAATGGCCGATGCTAAACTGTCTTTTCTGTGTAGTACAATACGGAATACAAATCTTATTAAGAAAGAAAAATCTATTTATAGAGGTTAGTATATTCCTAATAAAAATATAAAGAGACTATAAATCAATATAAAAACATAATATATCAATATATAATTACAGGGCAATACTTCTTATAAAGTTTTATTAATATATTTTTAAACTAATTTAGCCATCCGAATGGCGGATACAAATATCCGATGCTTATCTAATATTTTTGTGATTCTAGATTACACCATGAGTGAGGAGATTAACTTTCATGACAATCCAATAAAAGGGGAGTTATTAATAAGGATCTGAAGAGACTTATTTGTCCTTTTGTAGAGGATTGGTTATGGTTTTAGAATTTAAAATAATACATAATGGTATTCAAAAAGGAATGGTAAACTAATTGGTGGGAATCTCCTTTCCTGCACTCATAGCAGCAATTCTTGCTGTTCCAATATATTATTCAGACATGTCTCTTTCATTATTAGCTACTCCACTAGTCACCTAATGTTATCTTTAAGCTATTTGTTGGAATTCAACAATATTATTTCATGTTTTTTAACAAAAATATATATATATAGTGTTAAAGTCATGTGAATATCATTGTATTTGAAGTTCGCAAAATGTACAAATTCAAGCTCCCTAGACAATGATTAGATGCAAATCCTGCCAAGTGATTTGTACCTTTAACTTCAAACATTAAATAATAATAATAATAATAATAATAATAATAATGATGATGATGATAAAATTATTGAATTTATGTAGTTGCCTTTGAAACACCAAATTGACAGAATTATTCTTCATTTGTATACACATGAAAAGGTACATTTTCTATTAAAAATACCCAGCAAATGTTCAAGTCAATGCTGGTGCACTGATCTTATTGCGTGCATAATGATAATGTATTATCTACACATAAAGAAAAGACATAGAAAGAACAATGAGCAATCAGGTGAAGAAGCAAGAATCATATATGGGTTATATATTGTCTACTGTCTAATACAAAACAAGAAAAGATATCGTTATAGGATTTGTATCCATGGAAACTGGAAACCATTTTGGCAGACTTGGTTAGCCTATCAACCTTCTATACTAGTTAAGATCAAATATAATAAAAAGGGTACCCTCTCAAAGGATAATGGCATTTTAAATGTATAAGGCCATGTGCATTATAGAAAATGGGAACCCACACAGGATAAAGACATTTTAAATGTATTGAGGCCATGTGCATGGGACTAAGAATCAATTATTTTAAATGAAGGATATCATAAATAACAATATATTTGTTTCTAATTAAATTTAAAAATTTAATTTTTTATTTTTATTTTGTCAAAATAATAAAAGTCTATTTTTTAAATTTTTTCTCCTAAATTTACTGTTTGAGTTGATTTTTTTAATTTTCTTTAAGTTGTTTTTAGGTAAAATAGTTGAAAAACAATTAAAACAAAATTGGAAATAATAAAAATAATTAAAAAATAGTTAAAAAACAACTGTACTGTATATTTAAAAATTTTAAAAAAATTAAAAAAATTTAAACAGTAAAAATTTAATTTTAGGATGATTTTGGAAAGTTGGCTTATCTAAATATTGGCAAGTGTTAAGACAGTGGGCCAAAACGGTCCTAATATATATGTTTGGTTTGATGGGTAGGATAGAAGCATTTGACAGCAGGCCAAGCCTATATTAGAGGAGTTTAGATGGGGTAATAAGATATTTTCTCTTATGGTTATTAAATATTCTAGAATAATTATATAATATTTTTTATTTATAGTTTAAATTCAATCTCTCAAATTAATTAACAACTCATTTTTTTTATATATTTTTGTCTTTCGAACATGTGTGGTTATTTGATTTTGCTGATCATATTTGCAATCTCAATAGTTGCAATCCTATCTTTTAAGGAAAAGAAGAACTTTTTCTTTGGATTCATTTCTTCTAGACCGATAAATTCAAGATTCCAAAACTTGAATTTTATTGGCCCGATGTTTAGTAGAAAGTGACTCTTGTTCTTCTCAAAATTATTGTCTAATTTTTGATATTTCATAAGTGAATTGCATAGAAACAATTTAATATCAATATTTTGACTTTGTGGTTTATTTATTGGTGAACAGTAAGATTTAGCAAAATTCTTTTTTTTTTTAATTTACTAAAAATGTGAAAGTGCAGCTCTTGACTCCAAAGTTTTATATGTAATTTTTGATAATACAACATATTATTTCTAATAACAAGTTTATGTAGTATTATTGTTGTTTACACATATTCTTAAATTGCCAGGTGAAGAAATTGATCATAAAGATAAAAAAGAAGCCTTAGTAAATAAAGACTATAAAGTCAAGCAATCAATATGAAATTAACTAGTTAAAGGAATAAATAAAAATGCTTGGAATATATAAGAAAAAGGTGAAGACATTAACATGAAGATAAATGCAAGAGTTGAGCCAATATGAAGTTTTAGATAAAATCATAACACAATAAAAATTAGGAGAGTTATAGAGTATATATGGGCAATGAAAATTATATGAGCAATAAAAACCTTTATGGAAAACAAATGTTGAAGTTTGCATAATAAATTATACTACAGAAAGAGTTTATAAGAACAAGCCAAATTTGAACGACATCGATCCAATTTCAGGAACAAAAATTGGTATAATTGGAGCTTGAAAAATAGAGTTTCGAATTTTTAAGTGAATTATATTCAAGCTATCACTGGATCACAACAAATGAAGTCAATTAGAATTGTGTTGTTAATTCCACAAAAGGAACTTGAACATGCTCTTCTTCAAATTTGTTACCTTTGAAGTCTAGTTTCATATGTAAAATGTCTTGCATTAATTTAAAGTGTGAAAGGTAAAATGACCTAAATATTGAAGCATATTTAAATTGTCGCAACTAGATAAAAGATAATTTTTTTTTAATCTTTTTTGAGTGCAAAGATTGATGATTTTTTGGAGTTGCATAAAACTATAAGATCGTAGCAGACTGATTAAAATTTCTAATAGAAAAAATAGTTACATTTGGAACTGTATAGGTCAAGATTTCAAATTTTGAAAGGATTGCACTAGTGGCACAAAATGTCACACCCTTAAAAAAAAAAAAAGCAAAAGAATTGGAAGAATCATTCGTGGTTGCATTCACAGATGTGAAAAGACGTGTCACACTCGGAAAGGGTTTTTAGCAATTGTAACAACTCCAGAAATTACTTTCTATGACGTTATAGTGGAACAAATATAGTAATCACATTCTTACGCTTGTGACACTGACACCCTTAAATAGTTATAACTTTATCTTTTAAAGGGAATAATCGCTAGTCTTATTTAAAACTATAATGCTCACTTGGAAAGTGAAATTAAAAAGTGTGCATATATAAGTTTAAACATCAATGGAAGGTTAAATCATCATCAATCTCTATTGTCCTTCATTTTTAAGATAGAAACTCCTTTTTTGAGGGTAATGAGCTCACTTTAAGCTTGTTTGAGCTCACTTTAAGCTTGTTTACAAAGAGTAAGACTTTTTTTATAATATCATTAAAACATGTTTGCAACAAGATTTAAAGTTTAATATTTGATGCGCGCTATTCGCACATGGAAAAGTGTACTGATCGTACTAAATAATATAATAATGAATACAAGTGTCGTTCCACTAGAGACTAATTATTAATGCTACTCTTAGACTTCGATTAATGTTTAGCAGACAGAACGTTGTATGAATTATTGTAATTAAAAAGTTAACTAAATTGAAAACAAGAATTAAGGCAATTGAAAGATTTATCAAAGGAAAAAGTCTATTCAAGTGTTGGAATAATTTATATATTTCATGATTCAAATAACAAATAAATTAAAGGCAAGAGTTGAACTGACATTCCTCAAATTTTAGATAAAAACCTTTCTCAAATGATTAAACCCCTAATTGCTAAGAAAAGGGTAAGAAATCTCTTCTCAAACCCACTCACTTAGGTCATGCATTAAGTTTAGAAAATTATAATGCCAAAGAATCTTGTAGATCTATCTCTAATATCCTAATCAATTCTCTATTCCTAAGAGTGAACAAATTATAAATAGTCGTTTCTAATCAATTTATAAAAATAATATTCAATCAATATATCGACTTATCAATTGAAATAAACAACAAGAAATCAAAGGAATAAGACAACTCAAAAGATGATCTAATTGCATAAAAGTTAATTCAATCCATACAAAATGGATTAGGATTCATCAAGGTCCAAATAGCAAAACAATTAGTTCATATACATCGAAATAAAGAAAGAAGAATAAGGGAAAGAGGATCTCAAACTACTTATGAATGAAAGTGATAGAAATCCTCCAACTTGATTCTTCAAATCTTGAAGAAAAAGGTAAGAACTGATGTTTCTTCCTTAAACCTCTTCAATAAAAGTCTTAAAACTTGATAGAAAATAAATCTCTAATATATTCTCTCTCTAAAAGTAATGTAAAAGTTAGAATTCTCTAAAAATAAAACATAAAATCCTTAAATAGTAAAGTAAAACAGTTTCACACGGGCACCCATACAGGAGTGTGACGAGGGTCAACTTTCGCACCGTGGTTTTAATTCTAGGTTATATGGCTAGGTCATACGAGCATGTAAGCTCCCCGTGTGGATTCTCTAACTTGCTGCCTTTTTGCCTCTTAAATAAAGGATCCAAATGGGGTGTGGACTATCTGTGTGGATTTGCCCAATTAAGACCCTTCTGAAGATGCCTCACATGACAGCAACACGACGGTGTAGCCTCCTCGTGTGAGTCTGCTAAATTTTTATTCTTTTTAAATCCAATCCCTTGATGTGACACGGGGGTGTGGCTTCAATTCAATAATGAGTGAATTTTTATTCACTTTTACTAATGAGTGATGTTTCTCGATACCATAAAGAAGCTTATATCACAAATCCAGAGATGGATCTAGAAGCCAACTTCTTTATTTCTATATATTTGTCTTTTTTATTTATTTAATGGGCTATTCTCTATAAATACAATAATATAAATAAATATATATATAACCCTTGAGGAGATGGTCAAAATGGTAACTGACAAGACCATTGGGTTGGTCACCTTCTCGGATAAAGACCTGCCACTTGAAGGAAGAGACCACGACAAGATGGTGGATGACTGTAAAAGATCCCATGTGTGATGGTGGATGATGGTCAGCCATCAATGTATATCCTTCTTGCATACACCATAAGCTGGGGATGACTGTAAAAGATCTGAAACCGTCAAATATGGTTATAAGAGCCTACGATGAGACAAAAAGAAATGTGGAAGGAACATTTTCAGCACTATTGAAGATGGGTCCTATTGAATCCTAGGTGGACATCACCGTCCTAGACATCCTAGTAACTTTTGTAGTGTTATTGGGAAGGCCATGGTTCCATGCCCTAAGAGGAGTTTCTTCCATTGTACATCAAAAGGCAAAATTCGCTCATGAAGGCGAGATTCTCACCATCAACGCCGAAGGTGGTAAGGTTATCACGACTATCCAAGGCGCTATCAAGGAGCTGGAAACCCCTATTGGATACCAAGTTGTTGTTCTTTATGAGGACTACATGAAAATGAACTTCATGCCTGGAATGGGGATGAGAAAGAATCAACAAGGTATCACAGATCTACCAGACTTCAAAGGTTAAAAGACTTGGTGCGGATTGGGTTACACTGAAGAGAAATATGAGGGAAAATGAAAGGGTAAGACTCTAAAACACCTGTTCGTCCAGGAGTACAAGCTCTACTCTAGGGAGCCCAAACCTATTAATGTAGCTAGGACTGAGGTACCAAGATTTGAGATTTTCAAGAACCTAATCATTGACAGGATGGTTGAGCTGAGTATCAAGGAAGTCCGAGAGAAGGTTACCACCAAGATGCAAGAGCTAAAGTTAGAAGAGTTCACTGCTTTACTGAAGAAAATAAGTCAAGAGGAACTAACTGCTCTTATTAAAAATAACATTATTAATGTTTTTTATGATGATGTAATAATGTCTCACATTTATGAGGACAATGTTTCTTTCCTTTTTAAGATTAATGATATGAACAATTTTGCTTACTTGTGTGATATTTTTCCTAATGGTAGTGTGCATTTTGATAATCATGACGTGTGCATATTTGACATCAATTCCATATAAATTGATTCATTTAATTTAGGCACAGATGCAAATCCATGAAACATTCTGATAGCTCATGATATAACTCCTGAAGAGAGGAAAGAATTTGAGAGAATAATATAAAATAGAAAAGCAATATTTGCTTGGTCCTATGACAACATGCCAAGTCTAGACAGGAAAATAGCAAAGCACCATATCCCAACTCATTTGTACATCAAGCCGGTTAAACAGAAGATGAGAAGACTAAGGCTAGAATGGGCAGAAAAAATACGAGAAAAGGTCTCTAAGTAGGTTAAGGACAATTCTCTTGATGTGGTCGACTACCCCGAATGGCTAGCAAACATTGTCCAAATCCTAAAGAACGATGGTAAGGTTCGAATGTGCGTAGATTACAGGGACTTGAACAAGGAATGCCCTAAGGATGACTCTCCTCTTCCCCACATAGATGTAATAGTTGAAAGTGCCGCCTTGAATGCGATGTACTCCTTTAGAGGTGGGTTCTCCGGGTACAATTAGAACATGATGGTAGTGGTTGATAAGTTGAAGACATTGTTTATCACCACGTAGGGGAGGTAGTACTACAAGGTTTTGCCTTTTGGACTAAAGAATGCGGGGCATCTTATTAGAGAGCGACCACTACCATATTTCATAACATGATGCATAAGGAGTGGAGATGTATGTTGATGACATGATGGTAAAGTTTGAAACAAGGGAAGGACACTTTTAGGCTCTTAATAAATTTTTAGGATAAGTGCAAAGGTATAACCTGAGACTCAACCCGAAGAAGAGTGTATTCGGAGTTACATCATGGAAGTTGTTAGGGTACGTAGTAAGTCAGCAAGGCATAGAGATCGATCTAGACAAGGTCATGGTTACTCAAGAGATGCCAACACCGAAGATGGAGAAAGAAGTTAGAGGTTTTCTAGGACGCTTATAATACATCAATAGGTTCATTCCCAAGCTCACAATGGTTTTTGATCCTATCCTTAAGCTTTTGAGGAAGCATCAGCCCGTTGTGTAGGATGAACATTGCCAGAAGGCCTTCAACAGAATCAAAAAATATTTAATGAAGCCGCCGGTACTCAAGCCGCTGAAGGATGGCAAACCACTGATCCTATACTTAGCCTTGGAAGAGGAAGCCATAAGGGTAATGGTAGTGTAGTGCAAACCCAATAACGTTGAGCATGCGGTCTATTACCTCAGTAGGAAGTTGCTACCTTGTGAGTCAAAAAATATAACATCGTGGAAAAGACACACCTAGCCATGACATGGGCTACAAGGAAGTTAAGGCACTACTTTCAGTCTTTTAAGGTGCAGGCAGTTTTAAAAATAGACCCTCTGAAGTACCTATTTAAAACTACATCTCTTACAAGAAAGCTGGCTATATGGTTAATGCTCCTGACAGAATTCGACATTGAGTACGTTGCCAAGAAGGTGGTTAAGGGTAGGGCGTAGCTAAGTTCCTAGCTCAAAACGCAATTGAAGGAAATGACCCTCGGGATATGGAATTTCATGATAAAAATCTAGGGGCAATCGAGATCCATGAGTGGAAGATGTATTTCTAGATGCAGGCTTAGGAGTAGTTCTGATCACGCTAGAAGGAGAGATGCTGCCAATGGCTAAAAGATTGGACTTTAAAGTGACCAATAACATGGCAGAGTATGAAGCATGTTTATTTGGATTAGAAGTGGTCATGGTAGCAGGATCTAAGCATTTGATGGTCTACGAAGACTCCATGCTGGTAATCTAAGAACCCCTCGAGGACTAGGAAGTAAAAGAAGAGAGGTTGAAGCCGTATGTCAACTATCTCAGGACTTTAGTGTGCAACCTCTCTAAGTGTTCCTTCATACACTTGCCTCATGATGAGAATTAAATAGTGGATGCATTGGTACCTTATTATCTATATGGGCCAATTCCTTGTAGCTTTCAATGAAGCCTTTGGTGATCATAAAATTGACTACGCCTTGTTATCAAGGGGATCAGATAATGCAAGTTCAGATAGGACTAGAAGAGAAGCCATGGTTCTATGATATAAAGAGATTCATATAAAGCAGGGAATACCTAGAAGAAGCGATTGCTAAGGAAAGATATGCGCTACAGATTCAAGCCTGGAATTACATCAGCTATAAAAGAATGGTATTGGGTGTACAGCTTTGATGTGTAACTAAAGTGGAAGCTTAAGTAGTGATAGAGAAAATGCACAAAGGAGTATGCAGACCACATATGAACGACATAGTGTTAACCAGGACGATCATACAATAAGGTTATTATTAGTTAACAATGGAGAAGGATTGTACAGCATTGGTAAGAAAATGCCGTGAATGTCAACTGTACAGTGACTTGAGTCAATACCACCAATCGAGCTACATAACTTAACGTCTCCTTGGCCCTTTTTAGCTTGGGGAATCGACATCATTGGTGAAATAAAACCTCCCTCGAATGGCCACAGGTTCATAATTGTAGTAATTGACTACTTCTCGAAGTGGGTCGAAGCTTAGTCATTCACCACCGTGGGGCAAGGTAGATGGCCAGATTCATAGAAAGGAACCTGATCTGTAGATACTGGGTCCCACATCATGCCGTGACGAACCTGCTGGTGAAATACAAGATCAAGCATCATAGGTCTTCTTTGTATAGACCTTAGGCGAATGGGGCGGTAGCAGTAACCAACAAAAATCTAAAGAGAATGAAGATTGCGTGGAGTCACAAGGACTGGTCGTTTCAGCTCCCCTTTGGGGATATCGGACAATCGAGCGAACATTGACTAGGCAAACACCATCCTCTATGGTTTATGGAACTGAAGCGATTTTACCAATTGAGTTAGAGTTGAAGTCTTTGAGAGTTGTATTAGAGGCTGAAATACCGGAGTACCAATGGGTCAAGCAAAGATACCAACAATTGGTTCTAGTTGAGGAGAAAAGAATGAGAGCACTATAGCACATGTAGTTATATTAGAAAAGGATAGCTAGGGCATTCAATAAAAAAGTGAAGCCTAAAAATATCAGAGCACCAATCTAGTGTTGAAGCATACAAGACCTACTACATTTGACCTGAGAGGGAAGTTTAGGCCAAATTGGGAAGGCCGTACTTGGTAAAGAAGATCCTGCCCAAGGGTGCTGCTAAGATCTCAGATATGGAGGGGAATGAGTTCATTGAACCAATCAACTTAGATCGTCTCAAGAAATACTATATGTAAAAAAATAGAAAAATAGCCTACTAATCGGAAAACCTGAAAAGACTGGTCAGGCAAAAAGAGAGAAAATAATCAATCAGAAAATCTGAAAAGACTTGCTGATAATAGGAGTTATATCTTGATAAATCAAAATATACCCATCCAGGCTTTTACTAAATGAATAAATTGTTTAATATTTGTTATCAAACATATATATGCCTGTTTACCATTCTACGCACTAACTGAAAGAAAAAAACAAAGCTAAAAGTTCTAAGTGAAATGCATGAGATCTAAAAGAAGTATAATTTCTATCTTATTCTCCTCTTCATATCTGCATCCTTAGGTAGAGCAGCTAGTTCTCGAGTCCTCTTAAATCAGGCAAAGCCGGAAGAAGTGGAAATCTGGAGCTAAGCCTAAGCCTTGAAGTTTTTATTGGTGGTCAGATTGTCCTTGAAGTCAAGCTTTCGAACTATGTCTCAATGGGGCTACAATCTCTTGATCTTATTTAGGAAGTCCTAAGTGGGAAATCTTCTAATTCAAGTAGGAATTCCAATATTCATTGCTTCTGCCCATACTGGCGGTAAAGTCTCGAAGGCGTATAGAAAGTGGATGCTTGTAGTCTAGGTAAGGGTGGCATGCTTGATTCTCCGTCAAGGGCAATTCCAGCGAATGATTGTGTCTGAAACACCTTTCATCTAGGAAATCCAGCCATCATGACCTCGTAGGATACCAACAGCTCAAGTCTACACGTGCTTCAGCTCGTACTGATCGATATTCCTCGGGATGGCCAGTATCTAAAGTTTCTGCTATAGACAAATCTGTAAAAGAGAGAAAATAATAAGGAAAAGAAAAAAAGAGGAGAAAAGAAAAAGAAGCTAAGCTGAAAATCAGAAAGGGCATCTTAGGCAAAAATAAAGTCTGCTAAGTTGAAGATCCGAAAAGGGCATCTTAGGCAAAAGTTACGACAAAAGTCTACTAAGTTCAAAACCTAAAATGACGGCTTAGGCAAAAATTAAGGCAAAAATGAAAATAGTAAAAGAAAATAGATTTGACTATGTACTTATAGAAGAATGAGGCTACCACCAAAATATTAATAGGTTTTATACATGTCTAACCCAATGATAGTTTCAGCCAAGATGACTGGAACTGGATATGCTCCATGCTCACTTAGTCCATTCCGTGAGGAGAAATCAACAGAAATTAGACATAAAAGCGAAAGCCCAACATCCGAATCCAAGAAGGCGTGCCTTTTTCCTTCTTCTCACAGCAAGAAATCAATGAAGTAAGGGTAATGTACTTACCAATAGAATGGAAAGTACCTCAACTGGGGGCATGTCAAACAAATCCACCAGTTTACTAAGAAAAGGCTCATTGAGTTTTGGCAGGGCAATAGGATGGGTAAAATCCATGGGAATGCCAAGAATAGTAGAAAATTTTTTAATAATGGGGCATAATTCTTGTACATTAAATCAAAATACATGATCCATTGGGCACCAAAAGTTGATAGTAGAGTGGAAAAACCCATAATCAAGTTTAGTGTGTTGCATGGCCTTGAAAGATCAAAGATGGAATTTTCCAAGTTCAATCCGATCATGACCTGTTAAAGTCTTGAGGAGAGTTTGTAAACTTTTGGCACTCTATTGAGACATATTTTTTGGTTTTTGAAGTGTGAAATCACATGTGAAGAAGTAAAGGGGCTCATGGATATTTATAGGCCTCAAATCAGTGTCGGATTTGGACTTTGCAACTGTAGAGCCGATCGGCACTATGCACAGCTTATCGGCACTATGCATAGCCGATCGGCTGTGCATAAAGCTGAATTGAATGAGCATACAGTCGATTGGTTGTATGGCCTCCCAACGTAATTTTTGGCCAGTTTCAGCCATTTTTCGAGTGCTCATTTGGTTTTCGGTGCACACAAGCTCATACAAATGCAATAATAAAGGGAAATTAGCAAAATAGAAGTAATTCGAAAGCAAAAATCATGATTTTGTATCTTCACAAAGTCAAAAGTTTACAAGAGTTCTAAAGATCAGAAGTTCTCCAAGCAATGATAAAAAGAGTCTAAAGAATATCAGAAGTCGGAGTTCTCACCCGAACTCCCCATCTCTGAAGTGTCAAAGTGTCGATCCAACATTGTTGAGCGTCAGTGTGACGCTGCTGGTCATCCACTTGCCCGTGCAAGCCCTCATGGTCTCTCTGATCAAACCCCGAAAGGAGATTAGTTAGTGCATTTCATACATGCATACATGCATACATTTTGTAGTATATAAATCATTTTCTTACTTGCAGTCCTCGTCAAGGACAAAGAATTGCCTCCTTGCATAATATGTTACTAACTTTTCAGGAGGGAGGCAATGCTCCAAGGCAAGCTGGTGCTCCATTACACTGTAAGTGCTCCAATAAGAAACCATCAAATTTGGACCGCCCGTCAGTTGGCTCACGAGCAGTAGGAGCCTGGTGGAGGAACTGTAAATGGAAAAATTAGGAAAGCGGGATATGTAAGGGGAATTCTAACTGAATCCAAGAAAATACCTTAGTCACGGCATTATCGCTTAAATGCATAATCCCCAACAGTTGAGGGATGAATGAAGTATAGTCTGTCCATTGATATCAGATAATGAGGTCCTTGGGCTCGTCACACACTTTGCTAACTCCTCACCACTGAGGTCTGCCATCTAGCACATAGAAAAAAGAGGAGATAATGGAACCGACGCCTACTGGGGCCTCGCTCCCAGCTATAGATCCTTTCTCCTAAGTGCCAGGCCCGATAAGCAGGTCCAATTAGCAGGATCCTCCTCTGCTTAAGGTCAGCCACGGATTGCATGTAAGGATCCTACTGGCAGCATTCCCTAAGCCAATCACCTCCAGCAAGGTATAGATGGGCTGTGAGCCCATCAAAAGGCCAATCTCTAGCGCTCAAACTAGCAAAACAAGAATCAACATTTGTTGTATTTATAAAAGAAACTAGGAAAAGAAGTCAAAGCATAACTTACATGGACCGTGTGCCAGATGTCGTAGACCCTCTAACTGCCTTAGACAGTAATTTCCATATAATTATACAAGTATGCAAGAGCTGCAGATCCTCAGTTGTAAGAGGAGACATGATCTAAATCCTACAGCGAGGCCAAATAGTGGAAGTTCAGTGAGTTACTCGAGTCATTAAACAAAGTCATACCAAAAAGGTACATCAAGAAGGCTCGGGCCCTCTGATCAACCTCCCGATCATTTTGAGGAAAAAAGTCCTAGTAGTGGAGGGGGATGCTTTGATAAGCAATGCAGTGCTAGTTCTTGAATGTCGGTAAGAACTCGAGCAAATTGGTGATGAAGCGCTCCTAGACGTCAGAGCGCTAATCGTGGATCGCATCATCAAATGACACGGGCGTGTCGAAGAAATCGATTCTTGTGATGGCATAAAAGGAAAGAGGAGAGAGTATCAGCTCATCGACCGGAGCGTGGAAAGTGTGAGTATTATCCATCCACCTCTAGAGCAGGGTGTAAACAGAAGTATGGTCGACCCTTCCAATGACAATGGGAGCATGACTATGAACCGGTGGAAACCGATATCTGAAATCCTAGCCTAGATCGAGCTAGGGAGCTCGTCGAACCACTCATGAGCACCATAAATATTTTTAGCGAACCGGATCAACACAACATCACCCTAGAAAGCCAAATGCATAAGTATTAAACATCATGTACGTACAAAAAGACCCAACACAAGTAAGTATGTGTCTATTAGTTGATATGTTTTTGCAAAAAAGCCGTGAAAGTCTTTGTTTGGTCTTTGCACGGTCAATTTAGCCTATGAAGAGCGGATCGACACTACATAGAGCCGATCGGCTATGCGAATAGCTGATTGGCACTACATATGGATTTTCAATAATTTTTCGCATGTTTTGGATACGTAACATGTATATCAAGTCCATAAGTTGCAGGAAACAAAGTTTAAGCTAAGAAATTACCTCTACGACGGCTAGAAATGTGCAGTGGGCGTTCAATTTTGCTAAAAGGGGAATTTCCTCTCCCTTCACAAGCCCAAGGT
The DNA here is from genome assembly GCF_019578655.1 of Ricinus communis. Classification (NCBI taxonomy): domain Eukaryota; kingdom Viridiplantae; phylum Streptophyta; class Magnoliopsida; order Malpighiales; family Euphorbiaceae; genus Ricinus; species Ricinus communis. The sequence continues at coordinate 254,798 of NC_063261.1, read as the reverse complement.
CATTTTGGCAAGAAATTGGAGCAGAAAACTCCTAATTTGGTACGATTGGGGTACGTCCAACAAATCTTGAAGAAGAGCTTGCAATTTCAAGACTGATTTTGTGAAATTTGATGGAGAAATGAAGAAGAAATCATAAAAATAGTAAGAAAGGGTTTAAGAGAAAAGTGAAGGAAAATAGATAAAGTGAATGGAGTATACATATAAGCTACACATATGCCTTTTCATTTAGGTCCCTAACCTGTCAAAATCACATCTTAGTCCAAAAACTTTATGCAAGTCCTCAGAAGGAACATAGAAGTCCAGTTGGCATCCCGGGAGGGAATTTTCAAAAAATTTACAAGTTTGGTCCTTGACCTATCAAAATTACACTTTAGTCCCTGAATAGGCCAATACTAGTATAGCTTCTAGAAAGCATCAAATGAATCAAACCGTACCCTGAGGCAAGAAATTCTAACCCAAAGTACTCGAAAGTGGGAAATTATCAAATTGACCTAGAGTGGTGAAATGTCTCCTGAAATGGAAAATAGCCAGAGGGAAGTCTCTACAATCATGGATCAATGGGCGTGGTTCCCAATTCTTAGACATAATTCCCAGATCAACGGATATGGCTCCCAAATCAACAGCTGTGGCTCCCAAATCAACGGGTGTGGTTCCCAAAATAGTAGGCAAAGTCCTCAATCGAAGTAGGCAAAATCCTTAGTCCAAGCAGGCGAAGCCCTCAACATAAGCAAGTGAAGTCCTTAAAAATTCAAGCGGCATGGTCCCCATATCAAATCAATAATTAAAGTTCGATCTTATGAGGTGCAACTTCTATAGCTCATAAAGATAACCTTTTGTCGTATCCTTGATTTTTATGATTTGTCTCAATTTATTTAAATGCATTTCGTGCTTATAAATTTCGACAAATCAGGGGTAGCTGTCAGCACTCATTTTCTATATCTAGATATCGAGCGAATTATGAAAAACCTTGTGGTGAAAGTTGTTGCCTTCTCGGGTATTGAGAGATAAAGGACGGGCAAATCCGAGGTTAGGGTTGAGGTTAATCAAGCAAAAATTACCTTTTTAAAATCAATTTGGAATTAATTGTCAAGAAAAATAAAGTTTGATGGTCAAAAGGATGGATTTCATAAAATCATGGACTTAATGCAAATTTGTTCCGAACTTCCCATATGTAGAGCCATAGAGCTGATCCTCTTTATATAATACCAATTAGCGTTTTTCCTTCGATGTCATTTTTTCTTGACGCTTTTACATCCAAATACAGATTCTATAAGGTTTTTTGAAGATAATCATGGATTTTTAATGATATTTATTTAAATTTAAAGAATTAAATTTAGATATTTATCAAACTTATTTTTAAAAAAATATGAGATTATCAGTTCTCTGAGGATTTCCTTTGAAACCCTATCTCTATATATAGAAAGAGGTATCTAGGGTTAAGGGAGTAAGAGAGAACAAGAAATTTGAGAGCAACTTGAGAGAGAAGTATAAAAGCTAATATTGATTTGAGAGAAAGGAAAGAGCTTACGTTTATTATTAGGTAGAAGGTTTCAAGTCACTAAGAAAGAAGGCCACTAAAGAAAGAGTTTTTTTTTTGAAACCTTTTTGAGTTGACAAAAGCTTTGTCAGCATCACATCCCAGCATTGGATTCCCAACCAATCTTCGATTCAATTGCTTCTATATCACTTGAGACTCGTAGAACCATCAACTATGGTGACAACTTGAGGGTTCCCAACATGCATCCATCAACATCACTCTGAACTAGTTTCCTTGCTTTTTTATATTTTTATTTTTTCCTTAGAAACATGATTAGGATTATGATATGTATCATATTATACATATTTACATGCCCAATTGTTTACATTTTTGTGCATAGTTACCTCGTTTTATGCTAAAATCACCTGTCTTTTGGTTCCTTTCACATTTCAGGTCATTATCAAGGGACATTATCAATAATCGAGGGAAATACGTGCAATTACAGACCAGAATCATCAAATTGAGCAAGGACAAGCATTCCAAGGTTGAGCACGGCCTGGACTCTGGTCGTGCTGAATCATTAAATAGTTGCCCTCAAAGAGTGCCATTTTGGCACGGTTTCCGAAGTCACCACGGCCTGTGGTGGCTCAGCACCGGCTAGGGCATGGCCTGGGAGAAATCGCGAGTTGCGGAATGCGGAGGTCCAGCACGGGTTGGACTCCGCCCATGCTGATCAGCACGGGCTTGACCACGGCTGTGCTGAAGGGGTTATATAGGCAAAAATGATTTGCTGAATTAGGGTTTGATTTTCTAACTTGATTTCCATTATATAAGCTTAGACCATCTTCTTCCAGACTTCAATACTCGACCTTAGAAGATCATTTCATCTATTGAAGGAAGGATTACAATAGTTTTAACATCAAATTGAAGATCAAGACAAGATTTGGGAGCATTCAAGAGGCAGATTAGGGTTTACTATTCTGAATTGGGAATTTAGGGTTTCTCATCCAACTTGAGAAAGAAGGGCGTACATGCCTTTAATTTACTTTTCTGAATCTATTCTTTACTTTGTGTTGTTTATTAGTATGAGTAACTAAATTTGTCAAACCCATTAGGGTTCCTATGTTGTTGGATTGATTTTAATGCTATGAGATTTTGATTATCAATGCTTGTTTCTTCTTGCTTTCATTATTAATGAGAAATCACTTTATTTATGAGACATTATGAGTTGTGGTATTCAGATTGCTTTATGTAATTGAGAAATTCATTTAGTAATTGTAAATTTGAATAGCAAGAACTGGTTAATAATCACTTAAAGATAAGGGTAATTGACTAGCCGGATTAAGAATTAACAAAGCTTAATAGAGGCGGGTTAAACCTTAATGCTAATCGAATAATCGACCGTCAGGAAGAGATTCCAACTTTAGGTTATTAGGTTTAGGAATTCGGTTATCTCGAGAGGGAGACCGAATTCAGTTAAGAATTCATCCACGGGTAATTGCAATTGATAATCAATATAATCTCTATCTTCACTAAAGTCCAACTAGCTTAGGTCCCCTAGGGTTTGCTTTTTCCTTCAAGAGTTTTTCCTAAATCCTTTCAGATTATTTAACACTTAATTAATTGTTTGTTCATATTTAATCATAGCATAATACTTCACCGATTTTGTTTAGGTTAGATAACATAAGACGCTGCAGTAAGTCTAGGATCACCATTTCCCGAGAATACGACCTTAATACTCACCATTTATGCTAGTCTGTATCAATAGGTTCACTACCTTAGATTTTAGCTACACAAATAGCATATCAAATTACTTTATTATTTTATTTTTATGATTAACATGATTAGGTTAGTGTTTCTTATGAATTTGCATGTTATTGATTCATTAGGGTTTTAAAATCTGATAATATGTGAGCATTAGGGTTTTAGAATCTGATTAATCACAAGTTTAGGATTATATGATTAGATTTCTATTTTCATTATGAATTTCTAAAGATACTTTTTTTTTCTTTTTTTTTTGAATTACTTATTTTATTAAAGGTATATGCGTGAAACACAATTTACTAATGAAATTCTATTTCATTTTTATTCAAATACTATAACTATACAATAAAAACTATATAAAAAAATACTATAACTATATACTAGAACTGTATCATGGTCTCATCTTAATTTTAAATGGTATTATCTTCTATTTTATTTAGAATTTTTTATTTTATAATACTTCAGGCGCTAATGAAACTATTTTAGTAAAATTTAATTGTCTCAATTCTCGGGCGATTGCACCAAAATTCGAGTTCCCTTTGGATTTCCTTCTTGATCAATGACAACTGCAGCATTGTCATCATATCGTATTATCATACCGTTATCACATTTGAGTTCTTTACAAGTACATACAATTACAGCTCTGATTACTTCTGATCTTTCTAGAGGTGAATTTGGTGCTGCTTCCTTGATCACAGTAACAATAACGTCACCGCCGCCGCAGCAGGGAGTGATGGAAGAGATGCACAAAGGAGTGTGCGAGCCCCATATGAATGGCATAGTGTTAACTAGAAAGATTATGCATCAAGGTTATTACTTTTTAGCAATAGAAAAGGATTATATAGCTTTAGTAAGGAAATATCATGAATGCTAGCTTTACAGCAACCTGAATCATGTACCTTCGATTGAGTTACAAAACAACGACTTAATTGTATAGCTTGGGGGATCCACATCATCAGAGAGATAAAACCTCCTTTGAATGGTCATAGATATATAGTTGGTGGTAAACTATTTCTCCAAGTGGGTTGAGGCTGAGTCGTTTACTACTTTGGAGGCAAGAAAAATGGCTAGATTTATAGAGAGGAAGTTGATATACAGATATGGAGTCCCACATCATGTTGTAACTGATAATGGCGTGTAGTTCATTAGTGAAATAGCAGACATGTTAGTGGAGTACAAGATTAAAAATCATAGGTCTTCTCCGTACAAACCTCAAGCAAATGGAGTGGTGGAAGTAGCTAATAAGAACTTAAAAAAAATACTCTCCAAGATGGTATGGAATCATAAGGATTGGTCGTTTCGATTACCTTTTGCACTTTGGAGGTATCGAATAACTAAGCGAACATTGACCGAGCAGACTCCGTACTCTTTGATTTATGGGACTGAAGTAGCCTTGCTAGTTGAGTTGGAACTAAAGTCTTTGAGAGTTATATTGGAGATAGAAATACCAAAAATACTATTAGGTTGAGCAAAGATACCATTAGTTGGCTTTGGTTGATGACAGAAGGATGAAAGCCATATATCATATGTAGTTGTATCAGAAACGGATAGCTAGGGCATTCAACAATAAATTAAAGCAGGGAAGATCAAAGATGGAGATTTAGTGTTGAAACACAAAGACCTACCATATTTGATCCAAGAGGGAAGTTCAAGCTTAATTGGGAAAGCCCATACTTGGTAAAGAAAATCCTGCATAAAGGTGCCGCTAAGATCTCGGATCTAGAGGAAAATGAGTTCTCCGAGCCAATTAACCTGGATTGTCTTAAGAAATACCATGTGTAAAAATATATAATAGAAAAAATAGCCTATTGACAAGAAAACCCAAGAAGGGCTGGTTAGGCAAAAATCAAGGCAATAAGAGAAAATAATTAGTTAGAAAATCAGAAAAGATTGGCTGATGACAGAAGTTGTATAATGAGAAATCAAAATGTACCCATTTGGGCCTTTATTAAATGAATAAATTACTTACACTTCTTATCAAACATGCATACATATATTTGCTTATTACCTTACTGATATGGACATGGCCAAGCTTAAAGATGGACTTGATGGAGAGGACAACAAGAAAACCAAAGATAAAGCTAAGGATCCATTGAGCATGCTACAAGGGCCAATTACAAGGTCAAGGTCCAAGAAGCTACAAGAAGCCTTAATTGGCTATATGCAAGATTGGGCTAGTCAAGGAAGCTCAATTGGTCATGCTAGGATAGGCCCACGTAAAGACACAACTGAATGGGCTTTATTTAATGTTTTGCAAGTCTAAGTACATGAAGACTAATGTGGGCTAATATTTGGGCTAAAATCTCTTATTTAAGTTCAGAACAATGTTATTGCCTATTTTTCTTATGTGGCGGCTAGGTTTAATAGTTTTACTAGGGTTTCTTATGTTAGGTGGCTATAAAAATGCCCCTTAAGGTGTGTTTTGAGGGGCATTCAAATTTTGATTAAAATGATAGTAGTTGTTTCCTTTGCATATTTGCTTGAATTCTTGAATTCTTGTTGAATACATAAACCACTTATCAAGGAATTGATCTATCCTTGTGGCGTGTTAAGGGTTAGGGTTTAAAGAACTTAGTTTTCTTTAGGTTCTGATCTTGATCAACCATACCTTGCAATCTGATTTAAGCGGTTCTTGGGTTTTGAAACTCAATTTGTTCTTGGGTTTCTAAGATAGTAATTTACGGGTTCATAATCATTAGGATTCGTGGTTCGAATCCTTGGAGGTTCTTAACATTTGGTATCCGAGCTTTGGCTCTTAATCAGGTTATTTATCCCTTTTCTTTAAGTTATTGTTTGTTTTCCTTGAGTTCTTGGTATTGTTCTTGAAGTATTCTTGGTATTCTTGAAATCTACATTGTTTAGTTCTTGATTCTTGTAGTTTTTGATTCTGATTCAAAAAAACAAAACAAAAAAAAAATCAGATCTGAATTAGCCAAAAAAAAAAAGGAATAGGTCTGATTGGTTTGATTGTCTTCGTTAGTGGAAAAACATGTTTGGTGTTGAAATCATTGTTCTTGGGGTGATTATATATATATTAGGGTTGTTAAAAGGTTCCTATTACAGCTGGTCTTAAAAGTTTCCTAAAATTAAGAGGAAATTAGGGAGATTTTCACAATCCTACACAAATAAGGATTAGGTGGCTGTTTGGGAAGATTCAAAGGGACATTAAATTCCAATGACCTGAGCCCTATACATACCATCTTATTTGAATTAATTCAGCTCTAAATTCGTTTTTGTCCTTCATTTATTCTCTTCTTTGTGTGTCTTTTGAGTTTGGGCAGATTTGACACATTTAAAGCATAAAGAGGTAACCTTCTTTCTTGATCAACCTTCTTTGTGATTTTTGCTTCCTAAATCTATTCCTTACATGTCTTATACATAAAATTGAAGTTTTAATTCATTCTTGACCTTTAAAATCTTGTTTCCAATGCTGTTTGGTTAGAAATTTCCATTCGGGTTGAAACTTGATTACTTGGTTCTTGAACTTAATTTCTTATTTCTTTCACCATATTTTCATTCCTTTTACATGCCCATTGCTTCTTTTTGAGTTTTTCATTGTTCTTGATTCATTAAACACTTGTTTTTATTACTGTTCCTTCTTTTCCTATTTCAAGCTGAACTACATCTTTCTTGTTTCTTACATCTAGATTGTTTCTTTATATGTCATTTGCATCCGTTTGAAGTTTTCGCTTGTTTGTAGTCCTAATTTTATTGAAAGCGTGACTATTTGTTTAATTTTCTTGACTTTTACGTTTTGCCTCAACTAAGCTTTTTTAGATCATAATTCTTGGTGCATTGCAAGCATAGTGAAATAACTTGATGTGTGGTTATTGATTCACATAAGAATCCTTGAAGACAAGCTGAGTGGTGAGAGTTTTCAGCCTTGTGTGATCATTCTTGATTGTTCGAAACACGAGTGACCATCCCCATTAATTAAGAGTAAACACGTGAGGGAGTGTTGGTGAGGTCCTTAATTTCCTTCGATTTATTTTTTTATTGCATACTAACTCTTATTGCAGCATGTCAAGTGGTTCTGGTGGAGGTAATAATGTGCCAACTACCGGCATTACCCGCGGCACAAATGCATAAAAATGAGAGGGTGCAACGAAGCATAAGAAATATGAATGAGCAAATAGAGAGGTTGCAACTTGACATGGCAGCCCAACAAAGGGAAATGGCAACCAATCAACAAGCCATTATGGACCAAATTAATGCACTTGCCCGAGGTATGGGAAATAGGCTTAATGAAGGGGGGAATGTGCAAGGTAATCATAGGCAGCCAATTGGGGTGAATGAGGATGACTTTGATGAGGGTTTTGAGGAGTATGATAATGCAGCCTATGGTGGGGTTGGTAGAGGCCTGGGTAGAGGAGCTAGGAGATACCAAAATCTTGGTAGAGGTAGAGGACACTTTGGTGGTGAGTTTGGTGGTTATGGGAACTATGATGATGTTGATAGGAACTTGGGTAGTATCAAACTTAGGATTCCTACCTTCTTGGGGAAAACTGATCCGGAGGCATATTTGGAGTGGGAAAAGCGAGTTGACCTTATCTTTGATTGCTATAACTTTTTAGAGGAGAAAAAGGTGAAATTGGTGGTTACCCAATTTAGTGACTATGCTATAGTTTGGTGGGATCAGTTGGTGGTTAGTAGGAGGAGGAACATGGAAGAGCCTATTGGTAGTTGGATTACACTCAAAACTATCATGAGAAGGCGTTTTGTACCCAGACATTACCATAGGGAGTTACATCAAAGACTCCAATCTTTGAGGCAAGGTACAAAGAGTGTTGAGGATTATTATAAGGAGATGGAGATGCTCATGACTAGGGTTGATTTGGATGAGGATAAAGAAGCTACCATGGCATGATTCATTGGTGGGCTTAATAAGGAGATTGCTAATAGGGTAGAGTTGCAACATTATGTGGAGCTTGAGGAGTTAGTTCACCTTGCAATTAAGGTGGAAAAGCAACTAAAACCTAGAGGGACAACAAGGTTTGAATATAAGGGCACTTCGAGTAGGAGGCCACATTGGTCTAATTCTTAGAAAGGAGGTAAGAAATGTGATGATAAGGTTATTCCCAATGACAACAAAGGGAAAAGCATTTCAGGCAACAAAGACACATCTAAACCCGAAATTAACAAAGAAAAGAATAGAGATATCAAGTGTTTCAAATGCTTGGGGCGTGGCCATATTGCTTCACAATGTCCAAACAAGCGGGCAATGGTGGCTAGAGACCACGGGGAGATTGAAACAGTAAGTGAAGAGAGTGATAATGATGATGAGATACCATAATTGGAAGACGACAGCGATGATTGCATTGAGGGTCCTATGGGAGGTGAGCTCTTAGTGGCTAGGCGCACACTAAGTGTTCAAATGAAGGAAGATGATACCTTGGAGCAGCAAAGAGACAATATTTTCCACACAAGATGCCATGTACAAGGTAAGACTTGTCTTGTTATTATTGATGGTGGTAGTTGTACAAATGTTGCTAGCACTTTAATGGTTGAAAAATTGGGTTTAAATCTAATTCCACATCCTAGACCTTATAAATTGTTATGGTTAAATAATTGTGGTGAGATCAAAGTGAATAAGCAAGTTGTTGTACCTTTCACAATTGGTAGATATTCAGATGAGGCGCTATGTGATGTAGTGCCAATGCATGCTGGCCATATCTTGTTAGGTAGGCCATGGAAATTTGATACAAGGGCTTCCATGATGGCTTTCTAAATAGGTACTCATTTGTGAAGGATGGGAGAAAAGTTACTTTGACATCTCTTTCTCCTAAGGAAGTGTATGATGACCAATGTAAGTTGGAAAGAGAGAGGCGTGAGGCTGACAATAACAAAAAGGAGCATGAAAACCCAAAGGGTGAGATTCAGCCTAAAGAGAAAACAAAGGCAAAGGGTAGTTTTTTGGCTAGGGAAACTGAAGTTAGGCATGCATTTCATTCAAGTCGGATGTTATTTGTTGTTACTTATAAAGATGTATATTTGAACACTACTGAACTTGATCTTTCCTTGCCGAGTGTGTTTGCTAATCTTTTGCAGGAATTTGCTGATGTCTTTCCTAAGGAAATGCCAAGTGGATTACCTCCTCAAAGAGGGATAGAACATCAAATAGACTTCATACCCGGGGCTTCCATACCAAATAGACCAGCCTATAGAAGTAATCCAGAGGAGACAAAGGAGCTTCAAAGACAAGTGGAAGAACTGATGTCAAAGGGGTATATGCGTGAGAGCTTAAGTCCTTGTGCGGTTCTAGTGATTTTGGTTCCAAAGAAGGATGGCACATGGAGAATGTGTGTGGACTGCCATGCAATCAATAAAATAATGGTAAAGTATCATCATCCCATTCCTAGGTTAGATGATATGCTTGATGAGTTGCATGGTGCATGTTTGTTTACTAAGATTGATTTGCGTTTTGGTTATTATCAAATTCGCATGAAAACTGGTGATGAGTGGAAAATGGCTTTTAAGACTAAGTATGGTCTTTATGAGTGGTTAGTTATGCCGTTTGGGCTTACAAATGCACCTAGTACTTTTATGAGGTTGATGAACCATGTCTTGCGTGAGTGTCTTGGTAAATTTGTGGTTGTGTATTTTGATGATATCTTAGTTTATTCCAAGTCCATTGATGATCATGTCATGCATGTGCGTAGGGTTCTAGACATTCTTAGGGTAGAAAAATTGTATGCCAATTTGAAAAAGTGTGCTTCTTGCATGGATAAAGTTAATTTCCTTGGTTTTATTGTTAGTTCAAAGGGGCTCGAGGTTGATGTGGAGAAAGTGGAAGCAATTAGGGAGTGGCCAACACCTAAAAACATTAGCCAAGTTAAGAGTTTTCATGGCTTTGCTAGTTTCTATAGGAGGTTCATTAAGGACTTTAGTAGTATAGCTGCACCTTTGAATGAAATTGTCAAGAAAAATGTTAGGTTTACTTAGGGTGATGCATAAGAACATGCTTTTAATATGCTTAAAGATAAGTTGTGTGCTGCTCTTTTGTTGGTTTTACCTAACTTTGACAAAACCTTTGAGATTGAGTGTGATGCTAGTGGCATTGGGATTGGGGCTGTTTTGATGCAAGAAGGCAGACCTATATGCTATTTTAGTGAAAAACTAAATGGAGCAGCCCTTCGGTACCCAACCTATGATAAAGAACTCTATGCTTTGGTTCGGGCCTTGCAAACATGGCAACACTATTTATGGCCTAAAGAATTTATCATCCACACAGATCATGAGAGTTTGAAGCATCTCAAGAGGCAAGATAAACTGAACTAAAGACATGCTAAGTGGATGGAGTTCATTGAGACATTCCCATATGTGATCAAATATAAGAAAGGTAAGGAGAATGTGGTTGCTAATGCACTATCTCGCAGGTATGCTTTACTACTACTATTGATTCTAAATTGCTGGGCTTTGAGTTCATAAAAGAGTTGTATGTGAGTGATAATGATTTCAATGGCATGTTTACAACTTATGCTAATGGGGCTGTTTCTGCTGATTTTTATGTTTTTGAGGGGTTTCTTTTCAAGAAAAATTGCCTTTGTATTCCTAATTGTTCTTTGCGGGCTGTATTGGTTAGGGAAGCACATGGGGGTGGTTTAATGGGTCATTTTGGGGTGCAAAAGACTTATGATATTCTGATTGAGCATTTTTATTGGCCATGCATGAAACGTGACGTGCATAAAATTTATGGTCAATGCATTATGTGTTTGAAAGCTAAGTCCAAATTGCAACCCCATGGGTTATATACACCTTTACCTATTCCTGATGTTCCTTGGACAGATTTGTCTATGGACTTTGTACTTGGTTTGCCGAGATCTAGGAAAGGTAGAGATAGTATATTTATTGTTGTGGATAGGTTTAGTAAAATGGCTCACTTTATCCCTTGCCATAAAAGTGATGATGCTGTCCATATTGCTGATTTGTTTCTTATGGAAGTTGTGCATTTGCATGGAGTACCTAGGACCATTATTATTAGTGATAGAGATGTTAAATTTCTAAGTCACTTTTGGTGTGTGCTATGAGGTAAGTTAGGAACTAAATTGCTTTTTTCTACTACTTGCCATCCACATATAGATGGACAAACTGAAGTTGTGAATAGGACTTTGGTTCAATTGTTTCGTGCTTTGATTTCTAGGAATTTAAAATCTTGGGAGGATTTGTTGATGGGTTCTTTATGCAACCTACACCTAAGGCAGTGAACCTACCGATGCAGCCTAGCACTAGTGAGTATCAAGGTCGTATCCCTGGAGATCGGGTGAACCTAGAGTTACTACTGCTTGCTATGTTATCTAGTCTGAAATAGGGTGTGAAAGTTCTAACATACCAGCTAATGGTTATGAGTGCAATTAAGTAAATGAAGGACAACAATGGACAATTAAAAGACAATTGTAAAGAGAGAAATAAATCCAAAAGGGAGCCTAAGTGATGGAATTCTAAAGATGAATTTTATGGATTGCCGATCTTGCTTACCCGTGCCTAAATCCTGAATTGAATCCCGGTTCCTCTCTCGAGCTTACCGGATTCCTAAACCTGCACTAACCTAATGGAATCTCTTCCTATCAGATTACTACAAATTAGCATTAAGTATGATTTAAGACTATTAAGAGTTGTTAGTTCTTAATCCGGCGAGTAAATCAACCTCATCTCTAAGTGTTAACTACCAGTCCTTACTATTCAAAATCCAGTTGTAACAAGCATTTCTCAATGTCAAGAAACAACCTAATAAATAATTAATCCAACGTCTCAAATTAACTGCATCAAACTTTTATTACCGAATAGCAAGAAGATTGCAAGAATGACAATTATAAAAAAACTAACAATTAAGCATAATCCATCAACAAAGGTGAACCCTAATGGATTCAAAAGATCTAGCTGCTCATGTTCATAGTCAAAGCAATTAAAGAACAAAATAAGGAAAAACAAATTAAAGGTATGTACACCCTTCTCTTTCAAGCTGAATGAGAAACCCTAAATTTGCAAATTCAAAATCTCAAACCCTAGTTGCCTCTTGAATGCTCCCAAAGTTTGTCTTGATCTTCAATTCGATGTTGGAATAAGTGGAATCCCCCCTTCAATTGATGAAAATTGATCTCTCCAGGTCTACAATTGAGGTATAGGAAATATTTGATTAAGTGTGTGTCTTGGAATTGAGTCCAAAAATCATCTTTTTCAATTAGAATTCAAAATCGCCTATATAGTTGATTCAGCACGGCCGGAGTCCAGGCTGTGCTGATTCAGCACGGCCGGAGTCCAGGCTGTGCTGAATCTGTGGAGTCTGTTGTGCTGAGCCACCACAGGCCGTGCCCAAGGCGGTGCTGATCCACCACAGGCCGTGGTGGCTACGGAAGGCGTGCTGAAATGGCACAATTGGGGATAGCCTCTTGATAATTCAGCACGGCCGGAGTCCAGGCCGTGCTCAACCCTCGGGGTGCTTGTTCTCGCCCAATTTGATGGATTTTGCTCCGTAATCCCATGTATTTCCCTCGATTACTAATGGTGTCCTTCGAAAATGACCTGAAATGAAAAGGGAAACAAAAGACAAGTGATTCTAGCATAAAACGGGATAATCATGCATAAAAATGTGAACAATCGGGCATGAAAACATGTATAGTATGATGCTTATCAAATTACCCCATGCTTAAACTTTTGCTTGTCCTCAAGCAATTTACAACTCACTCCTCAAAAGATATCAAATAACTCAATCAACTGCATTGCAGGAGGTTAGCTCAAAATAAATTTCAAAACTCTGTAATGATTTTTCCCAAAATCCCCAAATCACTAAATCCTTAAGAGAAAGAGCAAACTTAATAAAGTTGCTAAAGTTAAAATGATAAACCATCTAAATTAAGAAATTGAGAATCATGCCTCACAAGATATCACTCAAAACACACAAGTGTATATAGGTGAAAGAAGATCGCCAAGCTCTCAACGCAAAAATACGGAAAAGTGCTTACCATAGGCTTGCTTATGGATTCAATCTCCACTACTACGAAATAATCAATATTCATGATCAAAGGGTCTTGAGCCAGTTGTAATGGGGTTAAGGTAAGATGCGTATAAATATGGAAAGTAGGCTACAAGTTCTTTGGAAGTTAAGCAAGTAATGCAAGAAAGTAATGAAAGATCAAGTCTTTGTACCAAAATGAACACTAAGTTGCTCTAAAAATAAGATGATGCTCGAAATGAACTAAATTAATACTTTCTACTTTTTTTTTTTGTTTTTTTGTTTTTTTTATATATAAATATATATACTATGTATATATATTACAACAGCTTATGTAGGAGTTGTTGGTTATTGACACATACAATAATTGAAGGAAGCATCTATGAAAAGTCTAGCAACTTAGTGAAATATATGAATGCAGATTGATCCAAAGTAAAATGCAGCATAACTTATATAATTTCCAGCAACAATGGTAGAAAGAATGGTCAAATGAATAGAAGTGATAAGATGAGTGTCACTGTTATTATTGTCAAGAAAGGAATGGCTAAGGCTCAAAATTGGTTCACTAAGGGAAAAATAGGGTTAGGCTTTTTTTGGCCAAATTGTGTAAATCCTAAGTGCCCAAATCATCTCACGATTATTGACAATTCATGTAATTTCAACAGATATCGTAAAGCAAGTTCTAGAAACAGAGATTCTGTAAAATGCTCACTAATGAAGGAAAAGGGAGCATAATAGTGATGCACCAATTGGCTCAAAATCTCACCATTTGAGTGATTTAAAATTGCATGAATTCTCAACCCAAAGTTTAAATAGTCAATCACAATAATAAGCAGCAATATTAACAGTGTTCTATATCTACGATAAAGTAATATGGAAGAATTAAGGAAAAATACCAGTTTTACCTGACTGGATTGTAGTTGAGAGATTTATTCATTGCCTTCTTCCGAACAAGGTTCGATAAAAGCTATAAGGGAATCCATTCAAAGGAGAAAAAAGTCATCAACTACTTAATTAAAACAAAACTCAAGATAGGCACAACATCGGTAGGTCCCTACCCCACATTTTAGTATAACATCCCGCAGTGTTAGAGATTAGGCCCGAGGAAGCATATGATTCACACATTATGGTTATGGAAGATCATGCTGAATTTTTTTTTTTTTTTAATTAAAAAACTATAATGTTCTACTTAACATAAACAAACAAGTGCAAGGAAATAACATAAAAGTAAACAAGCTACAAGCAAGAAAGTAAAAGGAGATAACAAATTGAAAGAAAAAAAATAATAAAAAATAAAATAAAATAAAGAAAAAGGATGGAGGAAAATATCACAAATTTTTTCTTTCCGCTAGAGTCTCTGACGGTGTATCCTCACCGGTTGGATCTGCTTTGGAAGTTGGGGCAGGAAATTTACTTTGAGGAGGTTGCGGTGGTGGATCGGGGGTCTGTGAAGCATGTCGCCAAATCGAATCGCATATCATCAATGAGCCGTTGATTTTGTGCTCTAGCCTCTTGCATCTTTTGAATCCGCACTACTATGAAGTCATTCGGGTGGCCTGTCTTTCTAAACCACTCGGGAATTGTTGAAGTGTCTTGTTCAAGCCTAACCTGTGCCTTCGTTTCTTCTTGAAACCGCACAAACTCGGTGTCTTCTGCTGTAGATCATGAGACTCGATCTGAGCGGTCGGCCAAAGCAACGTCCGGGCTTCGATGGCTCTACCGAATGAGAGGATGAGGCTCCGGATGAAGGCATAAACACTCTAGGCCGGGTTAGGAATCCTAACATCCGGGAATCCCGGTAGGCGGATGTTGGGCTCCTCTAGCCTCTCTAGTTTCCCCCGACTATTGTGCTCACGAGCCTATATTCAATACCATGTGGATGTCTAGTGGCCGTGATCATCTGCATGTTGATCATTTGTCCGATCCCTAGTGGTGTCATGTCACCAATATTTGAAAGCTCAAATGACGGTCGTCCAATACATCTAGTCTCTTAGCTAACCTAGTCACATACGGACCGAAACAACAATGCATCTTCTCCGAGCGTCTACTATAAATGAGCGGACTTGGCGAGCCAATAAATATCCCAAGTCTAGCTTCTTCCGATGTTGCATAGCCCGGAGAATAAAGACATCGATCATGTGGCCCCCCAGCCCCTCGACTGTAATGGTGTAAGCTAGTAGGGTATGAATGTAGCGGAGATGGTCCTAGAGGCTAGATGCCTTAGACACTGCTTGGGTAGTATGTTTTCGGCCTTATTACCAATGAATCCCACATGGCGTCATATGAAATTGGATGGATGTAGAGACAACCCTGATACTCCTCCCCCGAGATTTCTTGTTCAGTCCATAATCCCAAATGCATTCCAAATTGTGGGACCGACATCGAGAACTCCCTTCCCCAAGCCTAAAATAAATTGCATCGCCGGTGATGCCGTTTGTGATCCGTTCTGCGGGAAGAAGGTGCTGAGGAACTCGATCGTAAGTTCATGGTAGGTTGGCTCAATGATGTCAAAGAATCTCGCATATGGTAGAGTCTCGATCAGTGTGTGCACATCTTGAGCCAATCCCACTCTCTCTAGGGATGTAAAGTCTATGCAACGGCCCGCCATCACTTGCTTCCATCTCATGACTTGGAATCTACTTTCATTATGCGCATTAGGGAATGTCCACAATGGATGACGGCCAGTGTGGATGGATTCACAGTGCTCTCCGAGGTCGGACTATTTCTTTGTGGTGGTGGAGGTGGAAGTCTTTGGTCTTGGTTACAGTCTTTGTGGAGGAAGGCGTTCCTTCGCGCGATCGCTTCTTTGGTAGCGGCCGTTTCGGTTACTTTCTACGAGATTTATCGCCATATCACCTAATGCAACGAATTATTAGTTTTTTGTAAAAATTCAAGTTAATGAAAGAAATAATCTACCGAATCAACAGCATAATGATTATACTTCGACTAACCAAAACTTGTATAAACTAATAAACCGATATATATCAATCCAATTTATCATGAACCAGCAATTGCAATTTAAATCTAAACATTATTCATGCTTTGCATGCTGTAGGCACATTTTATTTCCACCAAAACCCCACAGTTATTAATTTCATAACCAACTACAGCACAAACACAACAACTAATGTAAATTAACCTAACCAAGGTCATATAGTTACACTATAGAGCCACCAAAATATCCTAGCATGTCCTAACAAAAGTATATGTCTAAAATAGAAGTGAAATCATAATAATAAAATAAAAAAAAATATATATATATAATGCAACAAAAGAAAAATATATAATGCAACAAATGAAGGGACTTACCTGAGTTCGCTTAGGAAAGTGAGAAGGGTGAGATAGGGGTATAAGAACAACACCTTTGAGCTAAGAAAAACAAAAAGGAAGCAAAATTTTTGGAGGCCTCCAATTCTTATAGGCACGGTTTCAGCACGGGTGAGGGTAAGGCCGTCTTGTCGACGGCTAGGACTCGGCCGTCGATCCTTTAGCCTTCTTTGGATGCTCCTTGGCACGGGCATTAGCACGGCCGTGCTTCCCAGCACGGCTAGGGGTTGTGTCCCGTGCTGCCTTCGGAAGCCGTGACAATTGCTCTTTATCCTTCAACACGGTCTTGACTCCGGCCGTGCTCATCAGCACGGCCTGGTGATGCAGCCCGTGATGGCCACGGAAACCGTGGTGAAACGGAGTTTCTGGGCTTGCCTTTTGCCGACTCGAGTCGCCTTGCCCCCATACCTATAATTAACACATATGCATGTAATTAGATCATTAAACAAGTAGATATGGTCAAACGGAAGAGTTTGTCCTCTTCGATTCTATAAGTCCGAAAAATTAAAATTAACCTAATTATTTTTAAGCAACTATAATAAAGTCAAATGAAAATAATGAAACAATCACAACTAATTAAAAACATGAAAGTATAATCCAAGTCGAATGTACAGAAGTGCTTATTTGCAGAGTCTTAAGCGTGACTCATTCGGATCACCCTTTCTGTGCATACAAAGCCAGGTCAACTCGTTGCTCACTATCCAACGAGTTACAATGATATCGCTTTAGCCGATGGCCGTTCACTTTGAAGCTCCCCTTCTCTGGATGATGCAACTCTACCACTCCATATGGAAAGACTTGTCCGATCTGAAATGGTCCAGACCAACGAGTCTGTAGCTTTCCGGGAAACAGACGAAGGCGAGAGTTGTAAAGCAACACTCGATCCCCAACCTGAAATTCCTTAGGCTCACGAATCCTTTGATCATGCCGTTTCTTAGTCCTTGCTTTGTAAGTTGAGGAGTTTTCGTATGACTGCTGGCGCCACTCATCTAGCTCACTCACCGCCATTGCCGCCTCCTTACCCTGCATAATCAATATCAAAGTTACAAGTTCTAAGGGCCCAAAGTGCCCTATGCTCTAACTCAATGAGGCAAATGACATGACTTTCCATAAACAAGGCGATAGGGCGTAAAACCTATAGATGTCCTAAAAGCAGTCCTAAACGCCCATAATGCATCATCTAACTTAAAAGTCCAGTCCTTCCCATCGGTACTAACGGTTCTCTCAAAATACGTTTAATACCCTATTAGTTACCTCGGCACGCTAGTCCGGGGGTGATAGGGAGTAGAGAACCGATGAGTAACTCCGTACCGCTTAAGTACTTTCTCTAATTGGGTGTTGCAGAAATGTGTTCCTCTATCACTAATAAGCGCCCTAGGTATGCCAAACCTAGCAAACAATCGCTTAAGGAACCTGCAGACAACCCTAGCATCATCAGTGGCTACAGCCTGAGCTTCAGGCCACTTAGAGAAATATTCAACAGCAACCAGAATGTACTTATTACCATACGAAGAGGGAAAGGGTCCCATGAAGTCGATGCCCCAGACATCAAAAATCTCAACGACTTGCACCTTTGGTTTGGGGCATCTCATCACGAGAAGAGATATTACCTGCGCGCTGGCAAGGGTCACAAACCTTAACAAATTTCCGTGCATCTTGGAAGAGCGTAGGCCAATAGAATCCTGCCTCTAGCACCTTCCTCGCAGTATGGTTTGCTGCTTGATGACCTCCAGTGGGTCCCTCATGGCATTGCTTCAATATTTGGAGAGTCTCCTCGCCATATACACAAGCGAATCACCCGATCTGCACATACTTTAAACAAAAGGGATCTTCCCAAATATAGTATTTCAAATCGTGAAAATTTCTTCTTTCGTCACGTCATACCCTTTGGTAGAACCCTAGCAACCAAATAGTTAGCATAATCAGAAAACCAGGGAGTATCAATGTATACCTGAGTGACATACAAATGTTCTTCTGGAAATCGATCATTTATGGTCGTCTCATCAAGTGCATCTAAGTGAGGATTTTCCAATCTCGATAAATGGTCATTGCCGGATTCTCCGCTACCTTCTTATCCTTGATCTCAACGTCAAATTCCGCATAACAAAAGAATCCACCGAATCAATCTCGGTTTTGCATCATTTTCGGAATAAGTACCTCAATGCCGAGTGGTCCGTGAAGACAATGGTTTTGGAGAGAACGAGGTATGATCTAAACTTGTCGAAGGCGTAAACAACCGCCAATAACTCCTTCTCTATGGTGTTGTAGTGTTCTTGGGCTCCTGTCAAGGTCTTGGCGTAGTAAATGGGTTGAAACTTCTTTTCAATCCTCCGTCCAAGCACAGCTCAACTGCATAATCACTAGCATCGCACATCAGTTCGAAAGGCGTACCCCCAATCGGGAGAAACCATGATTGGGGTGAATCAAGTTTCTTCAAGATCAACTTTCAAAAGTCGCCACGCATGCATCATAAAAAATAAAAGGTACATCCTTAACTAACAATTGAGTGAGGGCCTAGCAATCTTAGAAAAATCTCTAATAAATCTCCTATAAAACCCCCGCATGGCCCGAAAACTCCTAAACCTTAGAACTAGGAGGTAGCTTAGATATTACTTCTACCTTAGCTCTATCCACCTCCATCCCGACTGAGAGATCTTATGCCCTAAAACAATCCCCTCTCTAACCATGAAATGACATTTTTCCCAGTTTAGTACCAAGTTAGCCTCAATACATCTAGCTAACATGCGCTCAAGGTTTGCCAAACAAAGAGAGAAAGAATTACCAAAAATAGAGAAGTCATCCATAAATACCTCCATAGACTCCCTCAATCATGTCCTCAAAATAGCCATCATGCCATTGAAATGTAGGCCGGTGCATTGCACAGTCCGAATGGCATCCGTCTATAAGCAAACGTCCCATAAGGGCAGGTGAAGGTAGTCTTCTCTTGGTCCTCAGGTGCAATAGGAATCTGAAAGTAACCTGAAAAGCCATCAAGAAAACAATAAAACATGTGGCCTGCTAAACGTTCAATCATCTGATCAATGAAAGGAAGAGGAAAGTGGTCCTTCCGAGTTGCATCATTAAGCCTACGGTAATCAATGCAAACTCGGAAGCCTGTTACCGTCTGAGTCGGGATCAGCTCATCCTTCTCATTCCTTACCACTGTGATGCCTCCTTTCTTGGGTACAATCACTTCTTTCATGTTCGGATTGAGTCGTCTTTGAGGCTGAACGACCGGCCTGAAACTGTCCCACAATGAAATCTTATGAGAGCAGAAACTTGGATTTATGCCCGGGATATCGGCTATATTGAAAGCAAAGGCCTTCTTGTACTTCCTTAGAACTTCCAATGACATGGCTTGTTCTTCGGGGAGTTAGATCGGGCTGCTATGATTACTGGTAAGCGCTTCTCTTCATCCAAGAAGGCATAAACTAAGTGGCTCGGTAACTCCTTGATTCTAAAACTGGTGGGTCCTCGAATGAAGTCTTTACTTTCCGCACCCCGGACTGTCAAGAAAAGATAGGGATCAGTTGACAAGCTCGGCTCGTGACCAATAAAACAATGAGTTGCTCCAACACTTGCTCATTGGACAACTCCTCCTCATCCTCGTACTAATGCTACTTGCAAAGGGTCGACATAAAATTTCTTGTAAATGGGACTCAACCACATCATCAATAACATCAATAGAACATACGGTATTATCATAGTCCGTTGACTGTCTCATGGAAGTGGCCGGGTCAAAGGTAATGGTCTCATCATTAACTCTAGCTTAAGCTTTCCATCGCTTACATCGATAACGACCCTCGATGTAGCTAGGAAAGGCCTACCCAGGATAAGAGGCAGTGCTATCACCCTCCATATCCATTACCACAAAATCTACAGGAAAGATAAATTTATCTACCTTTACAAGTACATCTTCAACAATACCTCTAGGAATTTTAACGATCCTATCCGCTAATTGAACACTCATCCTAGTAGGCTTTGGCTCATGCAACCCTAATTTGGCAAATAAACTAGTGGGCATTAAGTTAATCGGCTCCTAAATCAGCCAATGCACCACTAATTGATAAATCACCAATCATACAAGGGATAGTAAAACTCCTGGATCTCGTCAGCTTGAGTGGCGTTTGTTCGGAGAATAGCCGAACACTCCTCATTAAGCACCACTGACCAAGATCCTCCAACTTCCTCTTGTTGCTCAAAATCTCCTTTAAAAACTTGGCGTATTTGACATCCTGTGAAATTGCCTCAACAAAAGGTAAGTTAATTTTCAAATTTGCTTAAATAAGTCAAGAAACATCTGTATTGCTTGTCCACCATATCTGTCTCGACCTTGCGAGGATATGATGCAGAAATGATGCTCCCTTGGTCTTTTACTGTCTTCTTTCTTTCTCTCATTCTCTACCATCTCAAGGTCCGGTCCTTCCTTAGGCCGGCTCGACACGCGATTGTATTATCCTTATCGGGCCTAAAGGCGAAGAACCAGTCAAATTCTTACACTGAGCGTAAGGTGATAGCTTTGCAATGCTCCCTCGGGTTTGACTCACGTAGTGCTAGGGAGGCGATCTTGAAGGTCTCTCCGAAAGCATCTTAGAAATTTGGCCAATTTGAGTCTCCAAATTCTGAATCGAGGCCTCTTGATTCCTAAGTGCACTATCGGTTCTTTGGAATCTTGTTTGTAGATGTCACAAACTTCATCATGAGCTCCTCTAAATTTGACTTCTTTTCTTGGGAGGAGGAGCTTGTGCGAGCCCGGTGGTTATTCTTGTGGTACGTTGATGAAGTCTTTGGAAACTGGCGGACCACGGGCATTATTGTTCCTCCAAACTGAAATTGGGGTGATTGCGCCATCCAGGGTTGTATGTATTCTTTGTAGGGGTTATTCTACTGTCTTGGGGCATTCCCATATAATCAACTGTTCAACATCGGAAGATATAGTAGAATTAGATGGAAAACTAATAGAAGATGAACCAAACATACCTCCATGATGATTCGCCATGTCGGGCCACCTAAAACTCACAGCGTTCATTGCGTGAGCCGGCATCTGAGTTAGTCGATCTTCTTGGCTAGAAGCTCCACTTGAGCTGCCAAGGCTGTATAGAGTCCACTTGGTTGACCACTCCTTGTCTTCCTGGTCGGTTCCTAGAGGATTGCCATTGATAGTTGTTCATGGCCATTTCCTCTATCAAGTTCGAGCTTGCTCGGGCGTCTCTTGTTTAGCGCCCACTGCTGCGGCATCCACCATCGCCTCGTTCGCGAGGTTCAACCCATTGTAGAAGGTCAGACACTGCATCCCTGCGGCAATCCGTGATGTGGGCGGCATCTCAAAAGATCTTTAAATCTCTCCCATGCATCGTACATGCTTTCATCATCAAACCGCACAAAGAAGATATGTCATTTCTAAGTTTAGCGGTTTTAGCGGGAGGAAAATACTTATATAAAATTTTTTGACTAGCGCCTTCCGGTAGTGATCGTCTATTGTGGAAGAGATTGCAACCATCTCTTTGCTCTGTCCCTCAAAGAAAATGGAAACAATCTCGGTAGAATGGCATCATCGGTTGTTCCATTAATTTTGAATGTGTCACAAATCTCCAAAAGTTGGAGATATGTGCATTGGGATCCTCATTGGGCAATCCTCCAAACTGCACGCTTTGTTGGATCATCTGGATAACATTGGCCTTTATCTCAAAATTTTTGGCCGCTACAGCCGGTCTGACTATACTAGTTTTCGTCCCATCCAAAGATGGTCGAGCAAACTCGTACATCGTCCTCTGATCCTCATCGTGGGGTCATGGTTTTCCATCGTGTCTAGTCTATCCACAGGTATCTCAACCTCAATCTCCTCCTCTTCTAATTGCAACCTCTTCCTTAAGAGTCCGAGGGATGGATTACGGATCGGATAGAGGCTCTATAAGATTCGAGTTTGAGCTCCGGTCATAAACTACCCGAAACCGAAAGTCCATACAACCACCGATCAACAAAAATAATATAATAAATAATAATAGAATTAAAGAATAAATGAATAAAACAAATAATGACTAAATTAACACAAAAACAATTCACTCTAGTTCACTTCGGTTCCCGGCAACGGCGCCAAAAACTTGATGGGTTCTTTATGCAACCTACACCTAAGGCGGTGAACCTCGATGCAGCCTAGCACTAGTGAGTATCAAGGTCGTATCCACGGAGATCGGGTGAACCTAGAGTTACACGCTTGCTATATTATCTAGTCCGAAATAGGGTGTGAAAGTTCTAACATACCGATTTAATGGTTATGAGTGCAATTAAGTAAATGAAGGACAACAATGGACAATTAAAAGACAATTGTAAAGAGAGAAATAAATCCAAAAGGGAGCCTAAGTGATGGAATTCTAAAGATGAATTTTATGGATTGCCGATCTTGCTTACCCGTGCCTAAATCCTGAATTGAATCCCGGTTCCTCTCTCGAGCTTACCGGATTCCTAAACCTGCACTAACCTAATGGAATCTCTTCCTATCAGATTACTACAAATTAGCATTAAGTATGATTTAAGACTATTAAGAGTTGCTAGTTCTTAATCCGGCGAGTAAATCAACCTCATCTCTAAGTGTTAACTACCAGTCCTTACTATTCAAAATCCAGTTGTAACAAGCATTTCTCAATGTCAAGAAACAACCTAATAAACAATTAATCCAACGTCTCAAATTAACTGCATCAAACTTTTATTACTGAATAGCAAGAAGATTGCAAGAATGACAATTATAAAAAAAACTAACAATTAAGCATAATCCATCAACAAAGGTGAACCCTAATGGGTTCAAAAGATCTAGCTGCTCATGTTCATAGTCAAAGCCATTAAAGAACAAAATAAGGAAAAACAAATTAAAGGTATGTACACCCTTCTCTTTCAAGCTGAATGAGAAACCCTAAAATTGCAAATTCAAAATCTCAAACCCTAGTTGCCTCTTGAATGCTCCCAAAGTTTTTCTTGATCTTCAATTCGATGTTGGAATAAGTGGAATCCCCCCTTCAATTGATGAAAATTGATCTCTCCAGGTCTACAATTGAGGTATAGGAAATATTTGATTAAGTGTATGTCTTGGAATTGAGTCCAAAAATTGTCTTTTTCAATTAGAATTCAAAATCGCCTATATAGTTGATTCAGCATGGAGTCCGGTATCTTTGAATCTGTGGAGTCTGTTGTCTTTGAGCCACCACGGTATGGCGGTGCTGATCCACCACAGGCCGTGCTGGCTACGGAAGGCGTGCTGAAATGGCACAATTGGGGATAGCCTCTTGATAATTCAGCACGGCCGGAGTCCAGGCCGTGCTCAACCCTCGGGGTGCTTGTTCTCGCCCAATTTGATGGATTTTGCTCCGTAATCCACGTATTTCCCTCGATTACTGATGGTGTCCTTCGAAAATGACCTGAAACGAAAAGGGAAATAAAAGACAAGTGATTCTAGCATAAAACGGGATAATCATGCATAAAAATGTGAACAATCGGGCATGAAAACATGTATAGTATGATGCTTATCATTGCCATATGTTGAATTTGCATATAATAGAGCTGTTCATAGCACTACACACACTTCACCATTTGAAATTGTATATGGCTTTAATCCTTTAACTCCTATTGATTTGATTCCTTTGCCTCTTAACAAGCTTGTTAGTGTTGAAGGTTCTTCTAAGGCAGATTTGGTTAAAAAGCTACACAAACAAGTTAAAGAGAGAATTGAGAAGCAAAATGCAAAAGTGGCCGAGAGGGTTAATAAAGGACGAATTCCAATGGTATTCCAACCTAGAGATTGGGTTTGGGTGCATTTTCACAAGGAAAGGTTTCCGAATCAAAGAAAGTCTAAACTAAGTCCGAGGGGTGATGGTCCATTTCAAGTCCTTGAGAGGATCAATGACAATGCCTACAAGATTGACTTGAAAGGTGAGTATAATGTGAGTGGTACATTTAATGTTGCTGATTTGAGTCCTTTTGATGTAGGTGATGAACTTGATTCGAGGACGAATCATCCTAAAGAAGGAGGGAATGATATGGACATGGCCAAGCTTAAAGATGGACTTGATGGAGAGGACAACAAGAAAACCAAAGATAAAGCTAAGGATCCATTGAGCATGCTACAAGGCCCAATTACAAGGTCAAGGTCCAAGAAGCTACAAGAAGCCTTAATTGGCTATATGCAAGATTAGGCTAGTCAAGGAAGCTCAATTGGTCATGCTAGGATAGCCCACGTAAAGACACAACTGAATGGGCTTTATTTAATGTTTTGCAAGTCCAAGTACATGAAGATTAATGTGGGCTAATATTTGGGCTGAAATCTCTTATTTAAGTTCAGAACAATGTTATTGCCTATTTTTCTTATGTGGCGGCTAGGTTTAATAGTTTTACTAGGGTTTCTTATGTTAGGTGGCTATAAAAACGCCCCTTAAGGTGTGTTTTGAGGGGCATTCGAATTTTGATTAAAATGATAGTAGTTGTTTCCTTTGCATATTTTCTTGAATTCTTGAATTCTTGTTAAATACATAAACCACTTATCAAGGAATTGATCTATCCTTGTGGCGTGTTAAGGGTTAGGGTTTAAAGAACTTAGTTTTCTTTAGGTTCTGATCTTGATCAACCACTTATCAAGGAATTGATCTATCCTTGCAATCTAATTTAAGCGGTTCTTGGGTTTTGAAACTCAATTTGTTCTTGGGTTTCTAAGATAGTAATTCACGGGTTCATAATCATTAGGATTCATGGTTCTAATCCTTGGAGGTTCTTAACACTTACACTAACTGAAAAGAAAAACTAAGCTAAAGTAATCATTCTAAACAGAAGCATGTTTTCATCTTCTCCTCTTCTTTGCATTTACACCTGCATCTTTAGAATTAACAACTAGCTCTTGACTCTTCTTAAACCTCATAAATCTAGGAGAGGTGGTAATCTGAAGCTCGACCTAAGCTTTATAGTTGTCATCTGTGATAAGATCGCCTTCGAAGTCAAGTTTACGCTCTCTGTCCCAGCGAGGGTAGTGTCTCTCCATCTTGTCTAAGAATTCTTATCTGAGTGGGAAGCCTATACATTTTGGAAGGAATTCTAAAATCCATTGCTTTTGCCTATACTAGCGCAAAGTCTTGAAGATGTGTAGAAAGTGGATGCCCACAATCCAAGTAAAGTCACAGAATCACCGTACACCTTAAGTGTGACATGCCAGATTCTCCACTAGGGATAGAATTAGCGAATAAGCGTATCTAGGATGCCCTTCATCTAAGAAATCCAACCATCATGGTCCCATGTGCTAACATTTGATCAAACCTAGACGTGCTTCGGTCGTATTTATCGATGTTCCTCAGGATGGTCAATATTTGGAGCTTTTCAAGCAACCAAATCTGCAAAAGAATAAGAAAAATAAAAGTAAAAGAGAAAGCTAAGTTCAAAACCCGATAGGGCGGCTTAGGCAAAAGCCTGCTAAGTTGAAAATCCGAAAGGGTGGCTTAGGTAAAAATTAAGGCAAATATAATAAAAGAAAAGGGATTTGGTTGAATACTTGTAAAAGGATGAGACTGCCACCAAACTATTGATGGGTTTTATACATGTCTAACCTAATAATGGTTTCAGCCAAGTTAATGGGTATAGGGTCTGCTCCATGCTCTATTTTGATCAATGATGCCAGTAATCCTAATATTTCCCTCTCCCTTAAAAGAAATCAGCAGAAATTGGGCATTAAGGCAAAAGGCCAGCATCCGAATCCCAGAAGGTGTTTCCTCTTTCTTTCTTCTCATAAAAAGAGATTAGAGAAGTAAGAGCAATTTATTCACCAATAGAATAGAAAATTACTTCAGTTGGGGGCATGTCAAATAATTCCACTAGTTTGCTAGACAAAGGATCATCAAGCCTTGGCAAATCAATCAGATGAGAGGAATCCATAGGGCCTCCAAGAATGGCAAAGAACTCTTCAATCAAGGGGTACAACTCTTGTCCATTGAATCTATAGACATGGTCTCTTATACAACAAAAGTTGACGGCAGAATGGAGAAACCCATAATCAAGCTTAGTATGTTGCATGGCTTTAAAGGATGAAATATGAAATTTTCCAAGTCTGATCCATTCATTACCAGTTAGGGTTTTGAGGAGGGTTTGCAGCCTTTTGGCAATTTTTTGAAACATGTTTTTTGACTTTTGAGGATGAAAATCGTGTATGGGGAAGTGTGAGAGGTGCATGTGTATTTATAGGCCTCAAATCTGTGTTTTATTTGGACTGTGCAACTGTAGAACCGAATCAACTGATCATACAGTCGATCGGCTGTGTGATGTCATCAAGCCACTTTTCAGTCTTTTAAAGGTTTTTCGATCATTTCCTTAGGCTCTTGTCATGTGTAAGTCCAAAATGTGCAATATGGAGAGAAATTAAGAGCAAAAAATGGGGTTTAAACACCAAAAGTGCAAAACTTTATATATTGAAAGTCGAGATAAGAAAGTAGCAAAATGAAAAAGGGTACAAGTACTAGAAGAATAATCAAAAGCCAGGTTCTCTCTCGAATCCCCCATCCTTCGAGTCTGCAAGGTAAACAGCTAAAGCGTTAGAGTGTTAATCCTACACTATTGAGCATCAATTTGACGCTTTCGGTCATCCACCTGCCCTTGCAAGCCATCATGGTCTCTCTGAGGAAAACCCAAAAGGATATTACTTAATACATTTTGTATATGCATACACACATATATTGCATTTCATAAATCATTTTTTCTCACCACCAATCCTCACCAAGGATGAAGAATTGCCTCCTTGCAGCGCCGCACCAATCGGTGTACATGCTCAAATTAGTCTCTTTGAACATGTGTGATTACTATTATGTGTTACTAGTCTTTCAGGAAAAAGAGACGTGAAAATGCAAAGGAAAATGTTACTCGCGTGTATATAGGTACTCGGACTAAACTCCGGTAGGAGGCAGTGCTCCATGGTAAGTCGGTGCTCTATCGCACCATGAGGACTCTAGTACGAGACCATTAGATCATGGAGGAATAGGACGCTCCCCGGAATCACATTCGATGTGGTCGTAGGAGGTGCTTTTGAGGAAATACCAATAGAGGAACTTGAGATATTGGAGAGCTTGGAGCATTGGGCACAACAACCCTTTTATCGACTCAAAAGCAGCAGGGGTACGACGGATGAACTGCAAAGTAGTTACATAAAAAAGTGGGACAAAAAGAAAATTCAATAAGTAAGTCAGAAGAAGTACATAAGCCATGGTGGCACAGTCCTTAGTAGTTGAGGAATGGAGGAGGCATAGTCCACCCTCTAGGACCAGATGGTGAGATCCTTAGGATCATTATATCCCTTTAAGCATCTTGCTAGCTCCTCCCTAGCAAGATCCGTCGTCCAAAACATCAAGAGGGGTGGAAACAAGGGGACTCCACATCTGTTGGGGCCTCACTCCCATCTATAGATCCTCTCATCCAAATACCATGCCCGACAGACATATTTGGCCAATAGGATCATTTTATGCTCAAGATCAGCAACAAAGAACATACAAGGATCCCAATGACGATTCCCTCAAAGCCAGTCGTTGCGAATTGGTAAATTGGAAAGGTAAGTGACTATATATAAATTATAATATGACTAATGAAGTTTTGTTTACCTTGTCCCAGGTTAGGGAGTTGATCCATATGCAGCGCACATGAATTTGAGCTTACTCTAATGGAACACTCCTGCTCGAGCCCCAACGACTCAAACAAGCAAAGGTTCATGATGTGTAGATGGGCTGTGAGCCTAATAAAAGGCCAATCTCCAAGGCCCAAACCTACCAAAAGAAAAGGCAGTAGTCGCGATGCAAATATGAGAAAGCAAAAACAAAGAAAGTAAGGCAAGACTTACTTGCACGGCATGCTAGAAGCCGCAAATCCTCTTACTCCCACGGATAGTTATGTCCATCTGATGGTACAGATAAGCGAGAGTCGTAGATCTTGAATTATAAGAGGAAACATGGTCTAGATCACGTGGAGGGGCCAGATAGCAGAAGTTCAGTGAGTTCCCTAAATCGGCACTATAGAGAGCCAATCGGCTGTGCACACAGCCGAATTGGCTTTGTCTGTTAGGGTGCACAATTTTCTTTTAGTTTCTCATGATTTTTCATACATCTTGAGCATATAACATGTGTATCTAATATATAAGTGACAAGAAACAAATTTTAAAGCTGGAAAAATACCTCTTCAACGGCCGAAAACGCCGATGAGTGTTCAATTTCGTGAAAAGGAGGAATTTCTTCTCCTTTTACAAGCCCCAGGTCATATTTCTGGCAGTTGGGTGTGATTGGAGTATGTCTGGAGAATCTAAAAGATGAGACTGTCATTTTAAAACTGGTTTTATGAGATTTGGTTAAGAATTAGTTGAGAAATCGAAGAAAGAGCAAAAGAGGATTTGAGACAAAACAAATAGAAAATTAAATAAAGTGATTTGTGAATGAATATGAGGGTATATATATGCCTTGAAGAGGGCAAAAATGTCATTTAGGTCCCTAGCCATTTGAAATTATATTTTAGTCCTTAAATGGCCAAGCACTAATATAAGTTCCCAAAAGGCACATGGAAGGCTACTTTGCATCCCGATGGGGAAATTTTTTAAGAATTTCCAATTTGGTCCCTAACCCACAAAATTACTTTTTAGTCCCTGAGCAAGCCGAACCAGCATAGCTTTTAAAGAGCATCAATCAAGTCAGATTGCACATCGAGGCAAGGAATTTCTAACCAAAAGTACCCAAAAATAGAAAATTACCAAATTGACTCAAAGTGGTAAATTATCTCCTGAAATGGAAAACAGCTACAGGAAAGTCTCTACAAAAGAAAATCAATAGGCGTGGTACCCATATCAACGGGCATGGTTCCTAAATCAACGAGCGTGGTTCCCATATCGACGGGCGTGGTTCCAAATTAGTAGGCAAAGTCTTAAAAATTCAAATAGGCATGGTCCCCACATCATATCGAATTCCCTCTCATAATTCGAGCTTAGGGGGCATGGCTTTTATGGCCCATCAAGATAGCTTTTTTACCATATCCTTCACATTATGATTTGTCTCAATTTATGTAATCGCATGCATGCTTATAAATTTCAACAAACCGGGGGCAGCTGTCGGCATCCATTTTCTAGATTTAGATATCAAGGGAATTATGAAAAATCCGATGATGAAAGTTATTGCCTTTCTTGAGTCTCGGAGAATGAGAATGAGGGGATTTGAGAGAAGCATGGGTATAATTGGACTTATAATTACTTTTCTATAATCAATTTGGACCAAATTGAGAGGAAAAATAAAGATTAAAGGGTAAAACAACAGTTTTTACAAGTTTAGATACTAAATTATCAAAGTTTTCAGAACTTTTCCTCCTTAGAGCCAATCGACTCTATACAAAGCCGACCCAGCTCTACACAGAGCCGATCGGCTAAGTAAAGTGTCAATTGGCTCTACAGATTGTTGATTGGCCATTTTTCGAATCTGACACCATTTTATATATATTTTTTACCTAAATCGTCAAAATTGATAAGAATAAGTTTTTCGAAGGCATTTATGCTAATTATTAGGATTTTTAAATTTTTGTAATGATAATTGTTTGAAAATTAAAGATTTAATCCCTTTTTATTAGAATTAATCTGATAAAGGGGAGGGATAATTACAATTCTTTTTATATAATTAGAAAGTTATTAGTATTTCCTTGGATTTCCTAATCCTACTCCTATAAATAGAATAATATGGCCTAAGTTTAAGGAAAGCTACATTGATTAATTACTAGAGCAAGAATCCTCAAAAGTTTTCTAGCTACATTGATCTATATAGAAGCCCTTAGCAAGCCAATTAGGAAGAGCTCCTAAATTAGAAAACCCATTGAAGAACGACAAAAATTTTTCTAAAATCCCAAACGCATAACTGGATTCCCAACCACTCTTTGATTCAATAGCTTCCTCATCTCCTAAGACTCGCAAAACAACTCCAATGGTGACAACCTGAGGGTTCCCCTTGTTAGAGTATGCCCTAAAGACAAAGAGTTGTCAGATGATCTATATTAGTTTATACATAACAATTGATGGCATACAATTATACTAAAGGCATTGTTCGACCCTAATGGTACGAGTAGTCGGGTATTATTAAGGAATAATCCAAACCGTTAGAGATTAACACACAGAATGTAAACACAAATGTAAGAGAAATTATAAAGCAAGTTTATAATGATGAGGTTTTTATTGCATACGTTACTAACTTTATACGTAGTCGATGTTTGATCAAAAATTAGATATTGATAGTTGGATATTGATCAAACGCTCGAGACTACCATAATATGTTATCACTTACTTGTGAAGTAAACAATATGTTGCATAAGGTTGAGGAATAGGGATTCTCAGATAAGCATATGGGTGCTTGTTATAAGAACAAGTTCATTGAACACGATCCTACTGAGTAGTCCATATGGAATTTACCCTAAGTGTCTATGGAAAATACTCTTGTAACAATCATGTAAGACATGATCCTTAGACTTGAGATAACAATATATTATCTTATATGAGGATTATTATACTTCGATACTATCTTATATGCTCCTATCTAATGAGCGCTCAAGGGATACTCATTGGGTATTCTAAAAGTCATACGAAGATAATAAGTTATCAATAAAGAATTCATTGCCTAAGATAATATGTCATAGGACCTTATCCTAAATGGTCCTTGATATGCTTTAACATGAAGATCCTTGGCCAAGGTTGTTTGAATGAAGATTATGAAGTGTTTCATAAATCTTATTCAAGATGTTATATGCAATTATCAAGTAAAAATATGATTAATTTGATTATATAATTGACACTTGCATCCATGCTCTATGAATCAATTGGGATAAAAGTACAATGAAAGGATTGAATTACATTATGAGATTGTTCAGTGTAAAAGTTGATTGTGTCTGGCAGTTTCGGGTGCGCACCCAAGTGTCTTTAATGACTACGGCACTGTAAGGCTTTTCAACCTAATCCGGAACACGCTAACTAGTCACTAAGACTAGCACAGAGATAGGAATTGCCACTCGGGTAATCACCGGTACACTTTTACTAATGAGTGGCATTTCTCATATTCCATAAGAAAGCTTATGCCACAAATCTAGAGATGGATTCGGAAGCCAACTTTTTTATTTTTGTATATTAGTCTCTAATTTTATTGTTTAACAAATCATTCCCTATAAATAAAGCAGTTCATATACATGCATATCAAATAACACATATAATTTACCGAGGTCTAGCTTATTTTATTAAGCCCAGCCTACACTAAATTTGTATATCAAGCTTACTGATTAATTATATATATAGCGTACTTAGTCTAGCCTAGTTACGAGTAATGCCTTTCCAAGCCTTTAATCCTAAATGGACTACATATTAGGATAAGGCCATTTTGTATGAACCTAATTCTAACATAGCCCAATCCTAACTAAAACATGGTTAAATCCCACTAGGTCTGCTTTAATTTTAAAACTTAAGCCCCATTAATAATGATTAGCCTATTGGACTACAGTTTTCATGTTGGGTATAATTTTTAACCTAAAGTCTATATGTCCATTTTTAATTAGGCAATCGTGTTACAATTATTTATTATACATTAGACCATGAAACAAACAAAAATAAAGAGCATGAAGATAAATCTAGCTATTACAACCAGCCTACAACTAAAATTGCAAAGAAAAGTAATAAAAACTAACTACATTACACAAAATCGATGAAAGTACATTAAGAACTTGAAAAACATAAAAAAAGGGCAAAGAGGTGTAGATTCGAACGGCCATAAACATATAGCCGATCGACTCACACAGAGCGAATTAGCTCTATATTGAGCCGCTCGACTCTAGGGTATCCATACTGATTTCTTTGATTTTATGTGTAATCCCCACATCTCAAAGTTGATTTTAACATGTATAAAGGATAAAAGACAATTAGAATATGAAAGAAATAAAATAAAATAACAAATAACAAACAACAACCGATTGAGCCAAAAACCCTAAAAGTTGTACAAACCCTAAAAACTGAAAAACACAAGAAAGATGGCAGATTAATCATATAATCCTAATAACCTAATTACAAAATCATGGAGAAAAGGAAAATCTAATCATATAATCCTATGCATATGATTAATCAAATTCCAAAACCCTAAAAGTTGTACAAACCCTAAAAACTGAAAACACAATAAAGATGGCAGATTAATCATATAATCCTAATAAACTAATTAAAAAATCATGGAGAAAAGGAAAATCTAATCATATAATCCTATGCATATGATAATCAAATTCCAAAACCCTAATGCTGGTATATTATCAGATTTCAAAATCCTAATGTTCTTATTATTATATTCCAAAACCTAATAAATTAGTGACATGCAGATTAATAGGAACTCTAATCTAATCACAATAATCATAAAAAATAAATCAGAAAAGTAATGTTAATCATGTTTCTAAGGAAAAACATTAAAAAAATAAAAAGAAAACCAGTTTAAAGCGATTTTGATGGTGATGGATGCTTGTTGAGGAACCCTCAGGTTGTCACTATAGTTAATGGTTTTATGAGTCTCGAGAGATGAAGAAACGATTGAGTCGAAGATTGGTGGAGAATCTAGTGCTGGATGTGGTATTGGGAAAAGCTTCTGTCAACTTCAAAAAAAGTTTCCAAAAATCAATTCTTTTTTACTGGCTTTCTTTCTTAATGACGTAAACACTCATTAAGTTTTTCTTTTCTTTTTTTAAATTGATATTAGCTTATGTAACTATTCTCTCTTCTTCCCCCCCCCCCCCAACCCTAGGATCTTTTCCTATTTATAGAGGTAGGGTTTCCTTAGAGGAACAAATAATCTTCAGATTTTCAAAAAGTAAATTGACAAGTATCCAATATTAATTCTTTAAAATTTGAATCATTAAAAAATCCATGATTGTCGTCAAATTCGTTCTAGAATCTGTATCTGGATGTAAATGCATCAAGAAAAAATGACGTTGAAGAAGAAAACCCTAATCGGCACTGTGTATAGCCGATTGACTTTATACATGGGAAGTTTGACAAAAGTTTGCAATTAAGTCCATGAACTTGCAAAATCCATTGTTTTGACCCTCAAAACTTTATTTTTCTTAATAATCAACTCCAAATTAAGTTTGAAAAGGTAAATTTTGTTAGATTAACCTCAACTCTAACTTCGGATTCAATCATCCATCGTCTCCCAAGACCCAAGAAAACAGTAACTTTCATCATAGGATTTTTTCACAATTCCCTCAAATGGGTGCTGACATTGATTAAAGCACTTTAATCCTTTCTTCCATTTTGGTGGTCATGATGTATTGCTAGATCCCAATCTTGATCTATGAAATATAAATTACGTTAATTAGAGAATTAACATTAAATTAAAAGGGTTTAATTTATAATTCATAATTCATAATTCATTGGCAACATGTTAGGAACCTTTTAGGTCACACAAAAATAGGCTTAGAGTTGAGATTAAAATAAGGCTTAAGATTAGGCTTAAGCATATATACATTGGGCCTAATTAAAAGTTAATTAGTATAATACATATTGGGCTAAGATATTCGGCTATAAGGGTCCTATATATATGCTTATGTATTAATTAAGTTAACTTAGTCTAAACAAGCCTAATTAAGGCCCAACTTAAGAGTAAATAAGGCTTTGCTTGTTATAATACTAGGTTACATCCTATGTATATATATGGAGTATGATGGGTGGCTAGGTATGGACGTGTGAAGGAGAATGATGCCATCAACACTTAATTAATTAAGATTCAACCTAGCTTGGAACTAGCATTCACTCCTCATCATCTCCACTCTCTCATTTGTGAAGGATTGTTCATAGGAGATTCCAACTTTGAAGCTTGTGTGGATTACCATTAGAGGTTGGTCACTTAAGTAGTTTTATAGTGCATCAATCATCCTTGAAGAATCAAGAATCAGTAAAGCAAGAAGCACTCCTTGGAATAGGTGGCACACTCCTTGAAGTTATCTAGATTAAGACAAGAGTTTGACTTTTGACCTAAAATTTAGACATGGCCAAAAATTTAAGAAATTATTTTTCAGATTTGATTTAATTAAATAAAATTCCTCACTAATTTTTGTTATCCTATGACTTATGTCTTATTGTCCTAGTATGACTAGGTGGTTTATCTTAATTAAGACATGATTTTGACTTTATCCCTTAATGTTTGATTTTGTGTCCTAAAAGGACAGAAAATTAAAATTAAGGATATTTTAAAGGGAATTAGTTATTAGTTAAATTTGATTTAATTAATTTTAATTCTCTAAAACTTCCTTCTACTAAGATTAAATCTTGGTTTCCTAGTATGACTAGGATTAGTAAAATTTGTGTGGTCAAAGGCTAACCTTATGTCCTATTTTAATTTTTCATACTCCATTTAGTCCTAATTGCATGCAATTACCAAATAACTTGAATTATGCCATCTTGATTCTTTTATATGCTTTATATAATATGATTATATTTGGCATGATGGATGGTTATGGACTAAAGACCATTGTCATTATATTGAATAGTTGAATATTTTGATTTGGTATTTTTGAAATAAGGACTATGTTCCTTGCCTTTCTCTAAATTTCTCTAGGTTATAAAATTCTTTTATGATCTAACTCCCCTTGAATATAACTTAAGGTTTCTCTAAATCTTATGTAAATGTTATATATAGTTTGAGATTAGTTAAATAGAATTTTATTTTGTAATCCAGATGGAGATATGGTACCATATGCATATGAAGGGGATATTACTTCAAGACTTGAAGATCATGAAGGCAGTACTTAGGTTTTGACCATCTAGTTGTCTTCGATAGATCGAGATAAATAGTTTAGAAAGTTCATAATCATCCATAGTAGTTTGACATGCTTAGCTTATATTATATATGTGATGTATCATATATGCATGATCATGCCAAAGCATAAAACCCTTACATTTGATATTTGTATGTTCATGCCAAAGCATGAGACCTTAATCACCACTTTTTAACAAATCACTCGTTCAATATTAAGTCACATATTAAGAATATGATTAAGTTGCCTTCCACAATTAAAATAAGAAAGAGAGCTTTGTTAATAGGCTAATTTGTTGGGCATACCCAAGGTTACCTATTACCTGAGCATGTTCTCTATTTTAATTGATGGTTCTTACTTAACTATCTTATATAATTCGGATGCACAAAGCCTTGATTATAATTCGGATGCACAAAGCCTTAACTATCTTATACAAACTAGGTGAAACATATATGATGTTTAGACAAATGATTTGTCACCTAGTTGATCTAGAAGTTGTATAGAGATACAATTGACAAATAGTTGTCTACCTAATCTATTTTAATATGGTTTGTTGAGCAAACTCAAGATCATATTAAAATAGATGGGATTCTAGCCCACTAAGATAGCTAAATTGTTAGCATCCCGAATTAATAGAGGGCTAATAATTTGTATAAAAAAATAGAGGAGTTAAGTAACTTGTTGCAAGACCTTTACTAGTTACTTATATAAATTAACTTATATTCATTTATCTTTATACTGGAAGGTTGTAAGAAAAGATGAGTGGCAATCTATCTTTGCGTAGTATCCTTGACACTAATAAGCTTACTGGGCCGAACTTTCTTGATTGCCATCGCAATATGAGAATTGTTCTCAAACAAGAAAAGAAGCTTTATGTGCTAGACACACCTCTATAGCATCTCCCTATTGAAGATGCACCCAAGGAGGTGGTCCAAGAGTACAAAAAGTGTCAAGGAGACGAGGACCAAGTTGTTTGTTAATGTTAGAAAGTATGACTTCCGAACTACAAAGACAACATGAAAATATGGATGCTTAAACTATCATCTTACATTTAAAGAAAATATTTGATGAGCAATCAAGGACGGAAAGGTATGAGACTTCAAAGGCATTGTTCTGATGCAAGATGGTCGAAGGTGCATCTGTGAATGCACATGGACTAGAGATGCTTGGATATATGGAGCATCTAGGGCGTCTTAGTTTTGTGATGGACCATGAATTAAGTATAGACTTAATTTTGTAATTTCTACTTGACAGTTATTTGCATTTTGTTATGAACTTTCATATGAATAAGTTGGATACTATGATACCCGAACTTATTAATATGTTAAAGACTGCAGAGGGCACCATAAAGAGGTAAAAGAGAGTGTTCTAATGGTAGAACATTCTAAGGCTCCTAAGAGTAAGTCTAAGAAGATAAAAGGAAAGAAAGCCCATAAGCCCAAGAAAGCCTTAAAGGCTATTAAAGG
This sequence comes from Ricinus communis, assembly GCF_019578655.1. NCBI lineage: Eukaryota > Viridiplantae > Streptophyta > Magnoliopsida > Malpighiales > Euphorbiaceae > Ricinus > Ricinus communis. Next base: position 218,017 of record NC_063261.1, on the reverse strand, counting down.
TGTTAACAAGGATAAAGGAAAGTGTCGCCATTATGGAAAGGAAGGACATTGAGAAGGAATTGTAAGGCTTATCTCGCTGCTTTGAAGGATAAGAAGCCAGAACAAGCTTCTAATTCTGAAAAGAATGAATAGACTAGTTTGAAGGCAATTGTTGCCATTTGGTTTAGTTATTAGTTTTATTTTTCTTATTTAAAATTTAATAATTATTATTAATTCTTTTTCTAGAACAATTGTTGATTTTTATTTCATTTAATAATATTTGGCAATTTTTTCCTTATTTAGTTAAATGATTTATGTTTCTAGAATATCATACAAAAGGTTGTACTAAAATAAGAAAAACAAAACCTTATTACGAGAGAACTAAAGCAATCCTAAATAGGCATAAGGATTACATTATTAATATTAAGACAAATAAGTAACATAAATATGTTATGTAATATAAATCAATATTATAATCAAGTTGTCTTTGAGAAAGACACATATACCGAATTCCTTAGTGATACATAGGATGTATGCTTGTTTTACGAAGGGTTATGATAAAGTATCATATCAAGATTAGATCATGATATGGAATACTTAGATCATCATTAGAATGTCTATAACTTGCAATTATCCAAATTGATAAAGTTTCATAAGATGATGAAACCTAACTTTATGAGACATAGTTAGATCAATAAAGAGTGTTGCAAACCTTCTCAAATGATATATACTCTTATAACCATTAACTCTAATATGTTCCATTTATGATATGATAATAATAAAGTCTATGTAGGATATAGACTAGTATGTGATGTTTAAGAAAAACATACACAATTAGAAAAAGTCGAAAGGCTTGATCTAATAAATGTAAGTTTGAGAGATATCCAAAAAGGGTTTTAGGATACCAACACTATCATACTCTTAAAATAAAAGTGTTTGTTTGGAATATGTTTTCTTTCAAGAAAAGGGTTTTTCTAAAAGAAGCAATAGGAGTTTGATAGAGATCAAGATAGCCAAACTAGCATTAAAATAGAACATAGCTTGAAGGTGTTTAGCATAAGATGTACAACCTCAAACTGTTCATGGTATGTAGTAGGATACATCATATTTATAAGAAATGGATATTTCTTATGGAATATGTAATTATATATCTACTGCACTAAGAACTAATGTTTTACATTAACTCTTAAAGTTAGCCTCAAGCCATAAGATTCTATTATAGATACCATATTGTTTAACCAAGTGAAGACTGTGGTGGACCCATCTAAATGGATTAGATCCATTAAGGTGCAAGTGAGTTTTTTGAGAAAAACTAATATAGAAGTCTTTGCATAAAGGTTGAGCAAAGAAAACTTAATAAGTTACATACTTAATCAAAGGGTTAACTAGTAATGTAATTATAAGTATCAAACCAAATAGAATCAACAAGTGTATATAAAGAGGTTAGTGGAAGTATAATAATGTTTCCTAATATTGTATGTTGTGGACATATATATAAAGGAAAAAGTAACAAATCCTTTATCATGAGTCTACCAAGACTTATAAATCCATAAAGAGTTAGGACATGCAGTTTACTTTCTAGAATTGAGATATATATAGGTAGATGCTTCAAGCTGCACAAATATTCTAAATTTCAAGTACATAGACATATGTGTTAAAGGAGTTTAACATGGAAGAATCAAAGAAAGATTCTTGGCGATGTCTCATGACATATCTCTTTCTAAAGATATGTGCAATAAACACCCATTGAGAAAGAAGTTATTAATAGAATGATTTATGTGAAGCATAATATTCTATTATGTATATATGTTATGTATATACTAGACTTTATGGCTATTATAGATGTGGATTGTGAATCATATAGAATAAACTAACAAGATAGATTCAATTCATTTTATAAGGAAAGCATGAATTTTGGAAAGAGTTCCAAAAGGATCATTCTTACGACTTGAGCTCAATACATTTGATTATATTTGAGGCAATATATGAGAGATATTTAAATCTTGAGAGATATTTGAATCTTAATATTCTTTTTCAAGAATAAGGTGTGGTTCTTAAGTATTATTGATCTATACAGTTAGATAGACAATAGAGTCATTTTTAAAGAACCAAGGTCTCATCTGCAATCCAAAATATTGTATTAAAGCATTACTGATAAATGACTTATTAGTGGAATATAAAGATAAATCAAATATCCATTTAGGATAATAAAGTTGATCCTTCAATAAAGCCGCTTGACCTAATAAGAACATGATCATGATAAGAAAGATTTTGGCATTGGATACCATGATGATGGACTTTGATTATACTTTAGCGCAAGTGGGAGATTGTTAGAGTATGCCCTAAAGACAAAGAGTTGTCAGATTATCTGTGTTAACTTATACATTACAGTTAATGACATACAATTATACTAAAGGCATTGTTCGACCCTAGTGGTACTGGTAGTTTGGTATTATTAAGGAATAATCCAAACTGTTAGAGATGAACACCATGAAATGTAAACACATATGTAAGAGAAATTATAAAGTGAGTTTATAATGATGAGGTTCTCATTACATATATTCCTAAACTTTGTTCATAGTTGATGTTTGATCAAGAATTAGATATTAATCGTTGGATATTTGATCAAACACTCGAAACTACCATAATGTGTTATCACTTGCTTGTCAACTAAGCAATCTATCTTATAAGGTTGAGGAATAAGGATTCCTAGATAAGCATATGGGTGCTTGTTACAAGAACAAGTTCATTGAACACGATCCTACTGAGTAGTCCATATGGAAATTGCCCCAAGTGTCTATGGATAATACTCTTGTGACAATCATGTAAAACATGATCCTTAGACTTGAGATAATAATATATTATCTTATGTGAGCATTACTATACTTTAATACTATCTTATGTTCTCCTATCCATGGAGCAATCAAGGGATAGTCATTGGGTATACTAAGAGTCATGTAAAGATAATAAGTTTGATTCTTGATATGCTTTAACATGGAAATCCTTAGCCAATGTTTTTTTAATGAAGATTATAAGAAGTGTTTCATAGATCTTATTCAAGATGTTATATGCAATTATTAAGAACAAATATGGTTGATTTAATTATAGAGTTGACGTTGCATCCATACTCTATGAATCAATTGGGATAAAAGTACAATGAAAGGATTGAATTACATTATGAGATTGTTCACTATAAAGGTTGATTAAATAACTTTAATCCTTACATTTGTTGGTTATGATGCATTGCTATATGCCAATTTTGATCTATGAAATATGAATTAAGTTAATTAAATTAACGTTGAATTAAAAGAGTTTAATTCATAATTCATAATTCATAATTCATTGCCAATATATTTGGAACCTTTTGGGTCACACATAAATGGGCTTACAATTGAGATTAAAATGAGGCTTAAGATTGGGCTTAAGCTTATATACATTGGGCCTAATTAAAAGTCAATTAGATTAATACATATTGGGCTATGGTATTCAGCTATAAGGGCCCTATAACTATGCTTATGTATTAATTAAGTTAACTTAGTCTAAACAAGCCCAATTAAGGTCCAACTTAATGGTAAGTAAGGCCTTACTTATTATAAGTCTAGGTTAAATCCCATGTATATATATATGGAATATGATGGCTGGCTAGGTATGGATGTGTGAAGGAGAATGATTCCATCAATACTTAATTATTCACTCCTCATCATCTCCACTCTCTCTTGTGAAGGATCATTCATAGGAGATTCCAACTTTGAAACCTGTGTGGATTACCATTAGAGGCTAGTCATTTGAGTAGCTTTAAAGCACATCAAACATCCTTGAAGAATCAAGTATCAACAAAGCAAGAAGCACTCCTTGGAATAGGCGGCACACACCTTTTATAAGCCTTCTCTATCTTTTTTTTATGTGTTATGACTATCTAAATTAATGAAATCCTTAGTGGGAATTAAGAAGAATTTAAATTGCTTCCATTGCGCCTTTTCTTATGTTTTAAATTCAATTCCCAACAGTCCTATATCCATATCATCAACATATCTTCCTTAATTGTTTCTTTTATATGTACATTCGTTTATAGAAATATATTAGGAATGTTCTATTAATGTTTGTTCCACAGGATTCACATTATTAGACTAGAAAACTCGATGATGAAAGTTATTGCCTTTCTCGAGTCTATGAGATTGAGAAGGAGTGAGTCTAAGAGAAGGATGGAATAATTGGATCAATTTGGACCCAATTGACAGAAAAATAAAGTTTAAGGGGTAAAATTTCAATTTTCATAAGTTTAGGGATTAAATTATCATAAAGTTTCAAAACTGTTGCTCCTTAGAGCCAATCGGCTTTGTGCACAGCTGAATAGGCTCTCCATAGAGCCTATCAGTTTAGCATAGAGCTAATTGGCTCTACACATTGTTGATTTGCCATTTTTCGAATCTGACATCGTTTTATATATATTTTCGACCTAAAATGCCAAAAATTGGTAAAAATAAGTTTCTAGAAGGTATTTATTATAATTATTAGGATTTTTAAATATTTTTAATGATAATTTTTTGAAAATTACAGTTTTTCTATATAATTAGATAATTATCAGTATTTCCTAGAGTTTCCTAACCCTATTCCTATAAATAGAGTAATATGGCCTAAATCTAGGGAGAGCTATACTAATTAACTACTAGAGCAAGAATTGTTAAAAGTTTGCAGCTAGATCAGTTTATATAGAAGCCCTTAGCAAGCCACTAAGGAATAGCTTCTAAATTAGGAAACCCATTGAAGAACGACAGAAACTTTTCTGAAATCCCAAAAGTAGAATTGGACTCCCAACCACTCTTTAATTCAACAGCTTTCTCATCTCCTAAGACTCGTAGAACAACTACCAATTGTTTCTTCTCTATTTTTTTTTATAGAAATATATTAGGAATGCTCTTATAATGTTTGTTCCACATGATTCACATGATTAGACTATAATTCTTTTCTACTTAACATGTTGATTTTATTGGATTTTGAATCTAATAATAAGAACACATAGGGTTTTGAATATGAATTGATTAGGTTTTCAATTTGATTAGTTAATAGTAAATATAATTAGATTATATTTCTAAGTTTTTATTAATTTTACATATCGTAACTGAATTTTTACCCTTTGTGAATATGAAATCAGTTTTGGGCGCGAGAAATCGAGAAAACTATAGAAAAGCCACCCAAAGCCTCTAGAGCCGATCGGCTCCACACCATGAGTCGATCAGCTATGCTTGATTTTAGGCTGATTTTTTAGTTTTTGATGTATTTTCGGTGATTTTATCTACTGTAGCTTAGTCTTAAGGTTTTCTTTCCAATTTTTAGTTGTAAGCGGGTTGTAATAGCTAGATTTACTTTTTGCTCTTTATTTTTGCATTTTGTGATGGATGTTAAATATCTATTATGTGATTGTCTAATTAAAACTGACATATAGGCATAGGCTTTAAAATTAGACCTGATATAAAAACTGTAGTCCATTAATTTAATTAAATGGAAATTGGGCCTTAAAATCAACATAGACTTAATGGGCTTCGCCATGCTTTTATTAGGTTAAATTTGGCCATATTAGATTTAAGATCACTGAATTGGAACTTTTCATAAAACGTAATCCATTAGACTTAAAGGCTAAAAATTAAAACATATTTTGTAATCGAGTTAGACTAGATGGGCCTTGTATATAATTAACTAGTACGCTAGGTTAATAACTTTAAATATGGGCTGGATTTTAATAAAATTGGCTAGATTCAAGTGGACCTCACATGTTGTAGTGCTTGACATGTAATATATATATATATATATATATATATATAGTAGCTGTTGTGTTAGCACTTATACCAGACAAGGCTTGAATTAGAGCCTTTCTATAGTCTGATGAATGCATCAGTAGTTCCCAAACATCGACTATCTTTTTCTCCTTCTTCCATCATTCTAACAACACGACATCCTTGACTTCAAGTGCTTGCTTATCTTGCTTCAGCTCTTGTACCCCAGCTTCCTTACCCTTACTTGCTGGCTTAGTTTTGGAATCGCTATCTACCCAGATGTCCTTGACCTCGGTGTCTTGAACTTTACACTCATCCCTAGAGTTATACCAGATGTCGATAGCCATAACCAATTTTTTCCCTTTGTTTCTAAACATCCAAGAGATAAGGCTCACAAGCGGCTTGATCATCGTTTGATCCCCAACCACTTGGCACAATATCCTCAATTTGAATATCAGCTGAAGGAGGCCTCGAATATCGGAACTTGAAGTCAAATTTGCTAGAGCGCTGCTCTAGCAAGTCTTCACACTTATACTGAGGAAATTGCTCAATTTCCCAGTCTTCCATAGTCGATTAAGTCCTAAATCTCGTGCTTGAGATGGCTGCACTAGTCCGTCACATGCTCAAAGACCTGGTGATACTCATAATACTAACCATTATGATGCTTAGGACTGTCCTTTAGCGATTAAGACGTAAGCCTCCCACTCCATATTAAGTGATGGAACACCACGAATAGTAGTGCCCCTAGCTTGGTTAAGATATTTTTTTGGGCTATCTGGTTTGGCTTCTGGCTCAAGTTGGGGTAAATCTATGAAAGAGCTCATGAACTCCTCTTTGCTAAAATCAAGATTAATCATGGACACTTGATTTGGGGGTGGTGTGTTATTGTTGTTTGGTAAGGGGTTTCTTCTAGTGCTCGGTTGGTTAGGGTCAGTGAGCTTTCCGGCATCGATAAGGTCATGGATTTCATGCTTTAGTCGGATGCAGTTGTTAGTGTAGTGGCTAGGTGCTTGGTGGAATTTACAGTAGTCATTGGATTTATATCTGGGTGCGTTAGGGCTTGGTGAGTTCTTAAGGGTAGTAGGTTGGAGTATGCCATTATGTACCAATCTCTCGAAGATCTAAGAGAGAGGTTGTTTGAAGTTAGAGAATTCCATGATTGTTGTAGAGCATTCACATATAGGGTCCTGCTCCCTCCAGCTTGGTAGTTTGCCCTTCCACCGGTTCTCACAATCTTTCTTTTATCGTTCTCGATTTCCTCGACTTGTAGCCCATCATCATACAAGTTCATGAAGGTTTTTGGGTTCATTATCCATAACCTTTCAACCCATCATGGAAGAATGTTCTAGACCATCATAAGAACTTTGTCTTTTTCAGAGGGCTTTTTTTTCATCAGCCTTATTCCTCCATCTGGTTAAGAAATAAGAGAAAGACTCATCTGGCTTTTGCTTGGTGGATCGAGATCCCTAATTGACACTTCCAAATGAGTGTTGTAATCATATTGTTTGACAAAAGAATTGCATAATCGTGCCATTCAGCTTTAGCGGATTTTCCATACTGTGGTACTAGTTGACAACGGGTCCTTTAAGCGATAGTATGAATAGCTTGACAATTTGGGTCTTGCTCAGCTGAGTAGTTCCTATTATAGTTACATACTGCTTCAGATGAACTTTTGGATGACCAGTCCTATTAAACTTGTTCATCTCGGGCATTTTGAACTTCACAAGTAGCTTGTCTTCCCCTGTCAAAACCAATTCGTTAAAATCATAGGTAGGGTCCAAACCTTTGATTTCCATCACACTCTACATTTTGTCAAGCGTGGCACTCAGGCCACTCACAAATTCGTTGGTGGCAAGGCCAGTCTCCCTCTTAGCCTTATCTAGCATAAATTCATCGAAGTCCTAAAAATTCTAGGGCACTTCCCTTCTAGTTAGGTCTTCTATATTAGCATTGGTCATGGCAATAGTAGCAGCTGTAGTGGCAGCAGCAGGCTCAGCTGCAACTACAATCGGGTCGACAACGACAAGGGGATTAGCCGGTATAATGAGAGCAACAGATGGGGCTTAGCTTATAGCCATTTAAGCCAAAAGTTGTTGGAACTCTTCTCGAATCACACCCCTCAAATAGTTGATGACGGCATTCTTGAGGATCACAACATCTCGCTCGTTAGCCATCTCTTCAGTAGCTTAGCATCTTGGTCTTTCAAGGTGCTTTAAAACAGCCCGTATTCTTAGAGAAATAGGCACTCTTTCCAATCTCCCACTATCTTGCCTCTTGCAACCCATAAGAGAATCTATATGGCTAAAAAAACAAGGGTTAATATGATGCATCCGATCCGTGAAATGCATGATGCACGTGCAATGCACAAAAATAAAAGAAAAAAAGGGTTAGCACACACAATAATATACAATTCATCCTCCTAACCTTATTACTCCCGCACACAATGGTGAGTCTTCTTCCCTAAGATCTTGGGTTTGGGCTTTCTATCAATAACGGATAGTAGGCTCGATGCACATGCCATAAGCTCTCAAAGCAGATTTAAAACAAACAAGGCAATGTTTCTCAGTATAAGTATAAAAGCTTGCATATTCTGGGCCTAGGGCCTGATTCCACATTTTTGGGCTAAGACCTTTAACATTTGGGCTTCAGATACTTACAAGGAAAAACATTTCATATTGTAAGCAATGGGGTTCCTTAGGGAGATTACTACGGTCATTATCATGGGCTAAGTCTTGGGCAAGGATAAAAGGCTCCGACAAGTAAAAAGTATTCTTCCTTGGCTCGTCTCCCCACTCAAAGGTCCATGCAAAGAAGGAAATTCACTCATTACTTGTGAGTGATTTTTAGCTAGTGTCGTGATTCTAAGGTTCCAATGGAACCAGAGAACCACTAACCGATGCCATCAAGGCTATAGGGACTAAAGTGCACAATGTGTGATAATGGTGTCATGATGCAAAAAATAATCTATTCAATAATAAAATTAGAGATAAACTTACACTGGAATCAGCTTCTCTTATGCCTACTAGAGTCGCCACTATAGGCAGCAGTTTCGACTGCACACCCAAGTGTCTTTAGCGACTAAGCACTGTAAGGCTTTTCAACCTAATCGGGAACACGCTAACTAGTCACTAAATGATGATGGCTAAACACGACTAACAATCTACAAGCAAGTGCACCTATCGAATGTAATCTAGCTACGGCAAGTATCAATATCGTATCCTATGGGAACTGAGAAGCTACTGCTACTATACTATTCCTATTATCTAATCGATCAAAAGGTGGTGAAGATCATTAATTAAAAATGATTGAGAATACAAATGAAAACTAAATTTTAACAAAGAGAATGAAAGTTTGAAAAAGACAATGAGATGAGTTAAACCAATTTGGGATTCCCCTTAGCTAGCTGGCTTAAAAACAATAATTTATGAATTGATTGATTAAGAATTGCAATCTATGAATAATTTCTTAAATGAATTGGCCTCGCTCTCGAGTTAACCAATTCCTAATCCTAAAGATCTAAAGTTGGAATCTCTTCTTAATAATTGATTTTAGAATAGCATTAATCTCTAAATTACTGCTAATAAGAATGTCTAGTTCTTATTCCAGTAAGTTATTACACTTATCTTTAAGGTGCAAATCACTTAATCACACAAGCAGTTTCCAAACTCAATTGAAGTTTTCAATTACAAAGGAGTTCTTAAATTGATTCAACAATGAAGAAGAAACAATAGATTTTATTATACTTGAATAAAAACTACAATCTTAAATCAACAATTCAATTAATTAAATAGAAAAGAAGCCTAGCATAGCTAAAGATCACCCCCAAATGGGTTTAATAAGATTAGTTACATATGTTCATGACTAAACTAATACAAGAATCAAATACAAAGCAAACAAGAATCAAAAAGAACATGCATACCCTTTTCTCAAATGGTGGAAATGCTATCCCCTCTTGAATAACTCCGAATCCAATCTCTGCAGCTCAAGATCTCCTTCTTCTTTCCTTTGAATCTTCAAACCAATCCTCAAGAAAAGCTATCTAGATGATGTTGAAACAGAATTCATCTCCGTTTTCCTCTTCTTAATCATCTAGAAGGTTGCTCTTAAAGTCTGTCTTGAATACCTCGAAATTCTCTCTCTCTAGAATCCCTTTCTCTTTCTCTTTCTTTTTCTTTTTTTTTAAATCAGGTCTCCGGATCCATGCCGTGTTGAGCTAAAATTATACATCTGGTCTTCTTCAGCACGACTTGGATTTGGGCCATGCTCCTCAGCACGGACATGCTCCTAGGCCGTGTCACTCTCAAAAATTGTGTTGCAAATCATTTCTTCTGACCATGGGTAAGGAATTTCAGCACGCCCTTTGACCCTAACCGTGCTCCTCAGCACGGGCATGTTGAATAGTCTTATGCGCCCAATTCATCTATTTCTTCCCGATTTTGGTCTGATTTCTCTTTAACTTTGATGATGTACCTAGAAGAACACGTAAGACACAAAGAAAACTAAAACAGGGTGATTCTAATACAAAAATACATAATTTCCCTACAATCAACTCAAAATCAAGCATGTAAACATGTATAATATCAAGGATATTAAATCACACCATATTTAAGCTTTTGCTTGTCCTTAAGCAATCAATAGTTTAGATCATAGACATGCAATCAACCCTCCTTAAAATTCATGGATTGGATTACAATTAAGCAACATTCAATCTATTCGAAATTGAAACTCAACTAAAAACTAAACTAGCAATCTAACTAAGAGTAATTATCATGTTAGTATATGAAGAAATCAAATAATATATTCAACATCAAATATTCAAGAAACCATATGCCTCACAAGGGATCACTCTATGCATTTGGTGTTTAAAAGATAATCATCAATCCCTCAAAGCAATTATATTCAACTTACTTACCATAGGCTTGCTCATAAATCCCATTTCTGCTACTGCAAACAATCAAATACCACAATGAAAGGGTCTTCACAAGGGTTGTAATGGGGCTTAGGTTTAGGTATGGAAATTTGGAAGTCATGTGTAATTACCCATAATTTCAGCTCAAAAAGGGAGCATCTAGACCAAATTTTTAAAGGACTTAGTGAACTCAAAGTACAAATATAACCGATATTTTATCCAAGAACTCAATGAACACATTGCAAAATTCCAGAAATAGGGTGGGGATCAACAAACAAAAGGCTTAACGAAGTGTGATAATAAAAAAGATAGTAAAAATGAAGAAAGTGGATAGGCTCAAACTTGGCTAACTAATGGAAAACATTCACAGGTTCACTTTTGGCTATAATGGTGAATCCTAAGTGCCCTTATTATTCCATAACATTTGATTATTCATGTGACCTCAACAAGCAATACCGAGCAAGTTCTAGAAATAAGAAGAATACAATGCACACTGAGCATTTATGATGTATGCTCAATTAGGTTAAAAAACTCATGATTTAAGTGTGTACATTTAAGGTGTCCAAATACCATCAATCAAATCATCATTTAATCAATCATACATAAAACCCAATAACTAATCAAATTCAAATTGATTAACTTAAAGAATGGTCAAGTAACACTGGTTTAGCCCAGCCATTATGATAGACTAAAAATTACTGAATAATATTCCAAAAGCAACAAACAACAAGGAGGAAAAATCACATGCTTGTAATCATAACTATCAATCTTTCAAAGATAAACAAATAGCCAATAAACATCCTAAGTATCCTAAATATATACATCATTAATAACATAATAAATACAATTGGAGAATATTAAGTATAAAAAGGTAAAGAGATAAATAAGAAGAGATACTGTCGTACTCATCCTGTTGGGCTGGTGGTGGAGGTGGTGGTGCCTCGGCTGGTGGTGGTGCTGGTTGTATTAGAGGAGGTGCATCATTGGCTGCCGAGGGTGGAAAATACTCGCCAAAGTTCGTGAAATCAAAATCATCCATCCTGTCTTGCTGTAAGGCTGCCTCTATCTTGTCCCCCTAGGCTAACTACCTCTGTAGCAAATCCAGAATCTGCCTCTGCATAGCATGAAAGTGCTAGAGGTGTGCTCTAACCTCTTGCTCAGATCTATCAAACCTGTCTGTGTGTTGTCACTGCATGTTGGTGATCCTATCATATCTCACGGTCAGTTCATCAATCTGCACAGTAAATGGCTGAGGAGCTGATGAGGATGAAGGTTGGGATGGGCCAGGAATATCTGCAGGTCTAGGGTGCTCCCTTGCTCCTCCCGAGCTGCCCGACTATTGAACGAATAAGTCTGTACTCTGGCCCTAGGGGCCCTGTTCTCCAGGTGACCATCCTCATATGCTGCATAGTAGAGAGGCGAGCAGGGGTCATCTCGCCAACAAGTGTCAACTCATCTATTAGAGCTTTGTCTAGTAGCTCCATCCTCCTAGCAATCCTGGTCATATAAGGTCTGAAATAGATAAAAGTCTTCTTCAGGTTCCCAGTGACAGTCTTGTATTGCTTGGCTAACACATAACCTATGTCCACCCTCTTCCTCTAATGTAGGGCCCATAAACATAACACATCAGGTTGGGTGACCACTCCAAAACTGTCCCTTTGACCTGTCAATGTATATGCTAGTAGGCAGTGAAGATATTGCAGGCTATCAGAGAGGCTGGATACCTTGGGTAGTAAGGCTCATCCACCTCTAAGATGGTCTCCCATGCCTTGTCAAAAGAAACTCTCGTGTTGTAAAAGAACCTCTGAAATCATCTGAATTTATGGTCGCCTAGTCATAGAGGCCAAGTTTAACACCAAATTGGGAATACTCATCATGCAAATTTTTCCCGCTAATTGAAATGAAATGGCCTCTGGTTGGGACCAGTCCTTGATTTGCATCTGAAGGAAGAAAGTGGAGGTGAACTCAAGTGTGAGCTCTCTATAAGTGGGCTCCACAATGCCGAAAAGGGCCTCAAAAGGTGGAGTCTGAAGTAACTCTCGAACCTCAGTAGCTAGGTCGACTGTCTCCAGTGCCTACCAATCTATACATCTCCCACAGCCTAACTGTCTGTACTGCAGCTGCTAGTAACGAGCCTCATGAGTGGGGCTTTGAAACTATAAAATTCTGTGTCGTGCGGGAGTTGGAGGTGGAGCTGGAGCTCTAGGGACAGGTGGGGCAGGTGGTCGAGGTCCAGGTGGTGCAGGCTATTCAAGCGGGTTTTAACGCCTTCTCTTGGAGACACCCATCTTCTAGGGTCTCTCATGCCGATCAACCATAGTACCTAGATGGAAATTGATCAAAACTCTTGCCAAAACAGTAATTCTAGCACTAAACAAACAATCATTATAATAATAGCAACAATTTAACAATAATTTAACATCACAAGCACATCTACATTATGCAATCTCAACACATTTCAGCATAGCAAAATAGCAAAATGATAAAGCATAATATCAAAGCAGTATAACATTTGTATTATGCATTCTCACCACACTTGCATTAGTCAATTTCCAATTCAGCAGCATAATGAATAATTCACCAAAACAGTTCACAATCCAGCAAGTTTAAACATACTAAACAGTGGTAATAGGGCAATTCAAAGGCAGAAACTAAAAAATAAAAAATGTGAATAATAGTAATGAATAAAGTAGAATAAAACAAATAATAGCAAATCAAAATTAAAAGAAAAGAAAGAAATTCAACGAAACAGTGAATAAAATTCAACAAAAGTGACGAAATTAACGAAAGAAGAAAATTAACAAGGAGATTGATGAAAATAAGAAACAATACCAAAAATTACAGAAATAACTAACGAAACTAAAGAAAAGAGTAGAATCACATACCAAAATGGAGTATTGAACAAAGTTAAGGGAAGAAGCTTACTTAATTTGCCGGAAAACACTTGAAAATTGAAGGAAAAAAAGGGAGAGTATATCGACCTATATGCGCAAAGAGAGAAAAGAGTGAAAATTTTATACCTGTGATATAACGCGGCTTATATGCTGACGTCAACACACATGTGTTCTAGGCTATATTGACTGACACAGTTTGGTTCTAGGCCGTGCTGATTAGAACCCCCAGTCCACAACACATGTAAGTCTCGGAAATCGAGTTGAATTCTTATTTTTCTCAACTCGGAGTGGGTGCCCTCAACATGGGCGTGTTACGTGACACAAACGTTTACATAACCGTGTCACTCCCGGAATACATGCTGAAGTCCAATTTTTCTCTCAACATGGTTTGGTTGCCTATTACATGCCCATGTTGATAAGTATGCTCAAGGGGCATGCTGAGCTGCTAAGACTGTGCTGAAACCTAGAATTCATTTCCAGCACTTTTTCACCTGCAATTTCCTATAATTTTCAACAGTCAAACATCCAAGTTACCTTCCACATATCTTAAAACACTCAAATGGCATATAAAACTCAAAAATTAAATGAAAATGAAGACTAAAACTAAGAAAATGTTCCAAAACCAATTATCAAAATGTCAAAAAGATAAGATAAAAGTTGTGTTACCTCCCAAAAGCACTTCTTTTTTGTGTTGAGTCATTTAGCTGGACTCATAATGCTTGAGCTACTCTTGTTGATGCAATACAAGGTTGACTCACTCCTCGAGCTGCAATGAATCACCATAGTAATGCTTCAACCTATGCCCATTGACCTTGACGTTTCTTTTCTCTAGATGGTGCAACTCCACTGTGCCATATAGGAAAACTTGCTGGATGGTGAACGGTCCTGACCAACGACTCTTTAGCTTCCCAAGAAGGAGTCGAAGTCGAGAGTTATACAATAACACACTATCCCAACTTGGAACTCCTTGGTGCTCCTTAACCTCTTGTCATGCCACTTCTTAGTATGCTCCTTGTAGATTAAGGAGTTGCCATATGCTTGGTTACGCCAGTCATCCAACTCGTTAAGCTGCCACTGTCTCTATTTACCTACATCAATAACATAAAACATTGCAAGTTTTCAAAGCTAACAATGCTTTATGCTCAAGTTTAATAAGCAAATGGCACGCTTTCCTATAAAGTAGCCCATATGGAACTAGTTGAAGTACGATAGGTCATCCTAAATGCCCACAAGGCATCATCTAGCTTCTCCGCCCAATCCTTCCTACTCACTCCTCCAATTTTCTCTAAAATCCGTTCCAAACTCCTATTAGTAACCTCCAATTGCCCACTGGTTTATTGGTGATAGGGTGTACAAAACCTGCGTGATATACCATAGCGTTTAAGCACCTTTTCTAACTAGGCATTACAAAAATGAGTCCCCCTGTCACTAATAAGAGCCCTAGGTGTCCCGAACCTAGCAAACAGTCTTTTGAGGAATCTCATAACTACCCTAGCATCATCAGTGGGAAAAGCTTGTGCTTCTAACCACTTAGAAAAGTACTCAATGGCAACCAAGATGTATTTATTACCATAGAAAGAAGGAAAGGGTCCCATGAAGTTACCTGATCTTTAGCATGCATCTCAACAGCTTGAATGCTCGTTTGTGGCATCTCATCACGAGCAGAGATGTTACCTGATCTTTAGCATGCATCACAAACCTTAACAAATGCCCTAGCATCCTAAAAGATCGTTGGTCAGTAGAATCTAGAGTCTAACACCTTCCTAGCTGTGTGATTTGCAACTTGATGACCTCTTGTTGGTCCTTCATGGAAATGCCTCAAAATCTAGAGGATCTCCTCCCCATGTACACATCGTCGAATAACATGATCTGCATAAACTCTGAACAAGAAAGGGTCCTCCCAAATGTAGTATTTCAATTCAGAAATGAATTTCTTCTTTTGCTGAAATTTCATACCCTTCAGAAGGACTTCAGCAACTAGATAGTTTACAAAATCAAAAAACCAAGGGATATTAGAATTAACCTGAATTGAGCATAAGAACTCATTCGAAAAATTATCAATTGCCCTCTCATAAAGTGCCTCCAAAGTCGCATTTTCTAGCCTAGAAAGGTGGTCTACTGCCAAGTTCTCAGTACCTTTCTTATCCTTGATCTCAATATCGAACTCCTACAATAATAGAATCCAACGAATGATTTTAGGCTTTGCATCATTCTTACTCAGCAAGTACCTGAGTGTGGAATGGTCTATGTAGACCACTGTCTTTGATAGCACCAAATAATATCTGAACTTGTCAAATGCAAAAACAACAACTAGAAGCTCCTTTTCAGTGGTGGTGTAGTGCTCTTGAGCATCAGTCAATGTTTTGCTAGCATAGTAGATTGGTCGGAACTTCTTATCTCTCCTCTGTCCTAAAACAACTCCAATTGCAAAATCACTAGAATCGCACAAAAGCTCAAATGGCAGCTCCCAATTAGGTGAAACCATAATCGGGGCTGTGGTTAGTTTCTCCTTCAACAACTTAAAAGCCTGCAAACAATCATCAGAAAATACAAAAGGTACATCCTTTACAAGTAATTAAGTTAAAGGTCTAGCAATCTTAGAGAAGTTCTTAATGAACCTCCTATAGAAACCTGCATGACCTAAGAAGCTCCTAACAGCCTTAATTGAACTAGGTGGGGGTAATTTAGCAATAGTATCCACCTTGGCCCTATCGAACTCCATCCCCTCATGCAAAATTTTATGCCCCAACACTATACCTTCCCTAATGATAAAATGATAGTTTTCCAATTAAGGAATAGGTTAGCATCCACACGACGCTCAACCATGTGTTCTAGATTATGCAAACAGTGAGTGAAGAAGTTACCAAATATAGAAAATCATCCATAAAGACCTCCATGGACTCCTTAATCATGTCGTGGAAGATCACCATCATACACCTTTGAAAAGTCACAAGTGCATTGCACAATCCGAATGGCATCCTCCTATAAGCAAGCGTACCATATTGGCAAGTGAAGGTTGTCTTCTCTTAGTCTTCAGGTGCAATGGGAATCTGGAAGTAACCTAAAAAACCATCTAAAAAATAGTAAAACATATGCACAGACAACCTTTCCAACATTTGGTTAATAAAAGGAAGGGGAAAATGGTTCTTTCGAGTGGCATCATTTAGCCTCTTATAATCTATGCACACTCGAAAGGCCATTGCCGTTCTAGTCAGTATAAGCTCGTCCTTCTCATTTTTAACTACAGTCATACCTCCCTTCTTGGGAACCACCTGCACAGGACTAACCCAAGAACTATCAGAGATAGGGTAAATCAAACCTGTATCAAGAAGTTTAATTACCTCCTTTTTAACCACCTTCATTTTCAGTTTCAATCCATGTTGTGGTGCACCATTGGCTTGTAACTATCCTTCATAAGGATCTTGTGCGAGCAATAGCTAGGACTAATCCCAAGAATGTCATCAATTTTCCAAGAAAACGCCTTCTGGTACTTCCTAAGAAAGGCCAAAGTCCTCTCCCTCTCCTCGAGTGTCAAGTCCGCTGCTAGAATGATAGGAAACTTGTTGTCCTCATCCAGATATGCACAGTTAAGATGCTTTTGGAGCTCTTTCAACTCAAATACTGTTGGTTCCTCAAGTGATGGCCTCAATTTCTGCACACCTATCACGTCAATCTCAACAACCTTATCTGTATTCTTGCTTGGTTCATTAGCTAACAAAAATGCAAGTTGCTCCAATACACTCTCATTGGATAGCTCATGCTCATCCTCTGCTTGCAAGGCAACTTATAAAGGATCATCAAGCAATATCTCCTGCAACTGTGTATCAATAACATTATCAAGTACATCAATAGAAAACACACTATCATCATGATCTAAGGACTGTCTCATAGAATTGTTCAAATCAAAAGTGATAGTTTCATCCCCTACTCTAAGTCCAAGCTTTCCATCATAAACATCTATAATAATCCTAAACATTGCAAGAACCAAAGGTACATTACTTTCACCATCCATGTCCATGATCACAAAGTCAACAGGAAATATAAATTTGTCAACCTTAACAAGTACATCCTCTACAATACTCCTAGGATACTTAACAGTCCTATCAGCTAATTGTATGCTCGTCCTAGTGGGTTTAGTCTCACCCAGCCCTAACTTGGTAAACAAACTGTACATAATTAAATTAATGCAAGCTCCTAAGTCAGGTAAAGCATTTTTAATTGTCAAATCACCAATCACACAAGGGATAGTAAAACTCCCTGGATCATGCTTCTTCTTTGGCAATTTGTTTTGAAGTATAGCCAAACACTCCTCATTAAGGGTCACGATCGCCAAGTCCTCTAACTTCCTCTTATTGCTAAGGATCTCCTTAAGAACTTCGCATACCTAGACATCTGCGAAATAGCTTCAACAAAAGGTAAGTTAATTTGTAGTTGTTTAAACAAGTCAAGAAACTTACCGAACTACTGATCAACTTTCTCCTGCTTCAACCTGGCAGGATATGGGATCGGGGGCTGGTATTCCCTCAAAGGACTCTTCTTCTTTCCCTCTACTGTCTCTAGCTCCATCACCTTACTATCTCCATCTTTCCTATCCTAATCTACCTGCACAACATCATCATTATCAAGAATAGGAATAGAACTAGATAGTTGCTTACTTGATTGCAAAGTGATAGCCTTCACGTGCTCTCTTGGGTTGGACTCCGTATTCTTAGGCAAAGTCCCCACCTGCCTCTCAGCTAACATCTTAGAAATCTAGCCTATCTGATTCTCCAAGTTCTGAATGGAGACCTGCTGATTTCTAAGAGCTGCATCCATCTGCTGGAATCTAGTCTCTAAATGGATGCAAACTTCATCATCAACTCCTCTCAGTTAGGCTTTTTCTCTTGAGTCTGAGGTGGGAGAACAGATTATTACGGTTGTTGATGTACTCGCTCAAACCCAGGTGGCCCTTGGTTGTTGTTGTTGCTCCATCCGAAGTTCGGATGATTTCTCCATCCTGGATTATAAGTGTTGCTATACGGGTTGTTCTGCTGCCTAGGCTGACTGCCCATATAGTCTACTTGCTCAAGGTTAGATGAAGAAGAGGAAGCAAACATACCTCCTGATATACAGTTGCTACTGTAATGCAGGCCACCACAAAACTCACAATTTGCTTAAGCTGCTTGGACATGCATCTGAAGTTGATCAATTTTCTTGGATTATAACTCCACTTGAGCCGCCAAGGCTGTAGTAGCATCCAACTAATGTACAATCCCTTGACGTCACATCCTGCTCTTAGTAGTGTTCCACTGGTAATTATTTGTGGCCATCTCCTCTATCAAGCTTTGGGCATGCTCTGGTGTCTTGCTGCTCAAAGAACCACTTGCAGCTACGTCTACCATTTGCTTAGTAACCAAACTCAAACCATTATAAAAAGTTTACACCTGTAACCAGATTGGTAGTCCATGGTGTGGGCAGCATCGTAGTAGGTCCTTTTATCTCTCCCAAGTGTCGTACATTGACTCATCGTCAAACTGCATAAAATAAGATATGTCAGTTTAGCAGTTTTAGAGGGCGGGAAGTACTTAAACATAATTTTTCTGCCAAATAATCCCAAGTAGTGATAATGTTTGGAGGTAGCTACTTTAGCCACTGCTTTGCTCTATCCCTCAAAGAAAATGGAAACAAGCAGAGACGAATTGCATCATCTGTTGTCCTATTAATCTTGCAAGTATCACAAATCTTCAAGAAACTCGCTATATGTGTGTTAGGATCCTCATCTGGCAAGCCTCTGAACTGAACCGTTTGCTGCACCATCTAAATCACATTAGGCTTTATTTCAAAATTATTGGCGGCGATAGCCAGTCTCGTAATGCATGTTTACGTCCCCTTCAGTGATGGTCTCACAAAATCATACATCGTCCGGTTATTCTTATTGTTGTCGTTGGCGTCTGCCATCTCTACTGTAGTGTCTTCCGGTTCACTCTCATCTACGACTTTCCTAACCTAAATCTATTCCTCCTCTACGTTCAACTGCTTCCTTAACTGCCTGAGGGATCGCTCTGGTTCTGGTAGAGGTTCTACTAGATCAGGATTTGACCTCTTGGTCATACACAAATAAGATTAGTTACACATGTTCATGATTAAACTAATACAAGAATCAAATACGAAGTAAACAAAAATAAAAAAGAACATGTACTCCCTTTTCTCAAATGGTGGAAATGTTATCCCCTCTTGAATAACTATGAATCCAATCTCTACAGCTCAAGATCTCCTTCTTCTTTCATTTGAATCTTCAAACCAATCCTCAAGAACAGCTATCTAGATGATGTTGAAATGGAATTCATCTATGTTTTTCCTCTTCTTGATCGTCTGAAAGGTTGCTCTCAAAGTTTGTCTTGAATACCCCAAAATTCTCTCTCTCTAGAATCCCTTTCTTTTTCTTTTTCTTTTCTTTTAAATCAGGTTTGGGGATCCAACGTGGCTTGGATTTGGGCTGTGCTGACCAGCACGGCTTGGATCCATGTTGTGTTAAGCTAAAATTGTACATTTGGCCTTCTTCAGCATTGGCTTGGATTTGGGCCGTGCTTCTCAACACAGGCATGCTCCTAGGCTGTGTCACTCTAAAAAATCATGTTGTAAGTCATTTATTCTCGCCATGGGTAAGGAATTTTAGCATGCCCTCTGACGCTAACCATGCTCCTCAGCACGGGCGTGTTGAACAGTCTAACACGCCCAATTCGTTTGTTTCTTCCTAATTTTGGTTTGATTTCTCTCTAACTTTAATGATGTACCTAGAAAAAACCTGAGACACAAAGGGAACTAAAACAAGGTGATTCTAATACAAAATCAAGCATGCAAACATGTGTAATATCAATGATATCACTAAGACTAGTGTAGAGATGGGAGTCGCCACCCAGGTAATCACTAGGACACTTTTACTAGTGAGTGGCATTTGTTAGATTCCATAAGGAAGCTTACGCCACAAATCCATATATGGATCTGGAAGCCAACTTCCTTATTTATGTATATTAGTCTCTAATTTTATTGTTTAACAAATCATTCCCTATAAACATAAGCAGTTCTTACATAGGCAAACCAAATAACACACGTAATTTGCCTAGGCCTAGCCATTTTATTCAAGCACATCCCACATTAGAGTTGTTAATCTAACTTACTAATAAATTATGTATATAGCCCACTTAGTCTAGTATAATTACAAGTTATGCTTTTGATTTCCAACCTTTAGGCCTAATGGACTACTTATTTTGATGAAGCCCGTTTTGTGTGAACCTACTTCTAACATAGCCCAATCCAAACTATAATCATGGCAAAGCCCTTAAGTCCACTTCAATTTTAGAGTTTAAACCCAATTAATGTTGATTATCCTAATAGGACTACAATATTCATATTAGGTCCAATTTTAACCTAAAGCCTATATGTCCATTTTTTCAATTAGGCAGTCATATTACAATTATTCATTATATATCAAGCCATGAAATAGACAAAAATAAAGAGCAGAAATCTAAACCTAACTATTACAACTTGGCCTACTACTAAAATTGCAAAGAAAAAGCCTAAAATCTAATACAGTACAAAATCGATGAACGTTTATAAAAAAACTCACAAAAAGATAAAAATTAGGGCAAAAATGTGTACACTCAATTGACTATAGACATAGAGCCGATCGGCTCTAGGCATCCAAGCTGACCTTTTCGACATTTAGTGTATTCCTCACGTCCCACATCCAATTTTAACATGCACAGAGGATAAAAATCGATTAGATATGAAAGAAATAAAATTAAAATAGCAAATAACAATCGATTAAGCCACAAACCCTAAAAATTTATACAAACCCTAAAAAATGAACATACAGTAAATAAAGACGCCAGATTAATCATATAATACTAATAAGCTAATTTAATTACAAAATCATAATATAAATAGAAATCTAATCATATAATTCTAAACATGTGATTCATCAGATTCTAAAACCCTAATGTTGGCATATTATCATATTTCAAAACCATAATGAATCAATAACATGCAGATTCATAAGAAACCCTAAAATAGTTATGTTAATCATAAAAATAAAACATTAAAGTAATCCTAATCATGTCTCTAAGGAAAAAAATAAAAATATAACAAGTAAAGAAACCAGTTTAGAGTGATGTTGATGGATGCATATCCGGGAACCCTCAAGTTGTCACCGTAGTTGATGGTTCTACGACTCTCATGGTGTAGAGCCAATTGGCCCAACGCAAAGCCAAATTTGCTCCGCATTGAGCCGATCAGCTCTAGAGGCTTCGAGTGGTTTTCCTATAGTTTTTCTTGATTTCTCGCACCCATAATCGATTATCACATGCATACAGGGTAAAAATTTAGTTAGTATATGTAAAATTAACAAAAAGATGGAAATATAATCTAATTATATTTACTATTAACTAATCAGATTCAAAACCTTATGTGTTCTTATTATTATATTCAAAACCTAATAAAATCAGCATGTTAAGTAAAAAGGAATTCTAGTCTAATCATGTGAATCATGTGGAACAAACATTAAAAAAACATTCTAATATGTTAAACAAATATATATAAAAAAAGAGTTAATTGGGGAAGAGATGTTGATGATGTGGATGTAGGGAAACCCTTAGGTTGTCATCATTGATAGTTGTTTTGCGAGTCTCAAGAGACGAGGAAGCTATTGAATCAAAGAGTGGTTGGGGATCCAATTCTGCTTTTAGGATTTCAGAAAAGTTTCTATTATTCTTCAATGGTTTCCTAATTTGGGAGCTCTTTCTTAATGGCTTGCTAAGGGCTTTTATATAATTCGATATAGCTAGAGAACTTTTGAGGATTTTGCTCTAGTAATTAATCAATGTAGCTCTCCCTAAACTTAGGCCATATTATTCTATTTATAGGAGTAAGATTAGGAACCCTAGGAAAAATTAATAATTATCTAATTATATAAAAAAAAACTATAATCATCCCTCTCCTTTATCAGATTAATATCAAATAAAAAGGATTAAATCTTTTATTTTCAAATAATTATAATTAAAAGTATCTAAAAATTCCAATAGTTATCATAAGTACCTTATAGAAACTTATTTTTACTAATTTTTAGCATTTTAGGTCAAAAATATACATGAAATGGTACCAGATTCGAAAAACGACCAATTAGCACTATGTAGAGCCAATTGGCTCTACATAGAGCCGATTTCTCAATTGATAAGCTTTAAGTAGAGCTGATTCGACTATGCACAGAGCTGATTGGCTCTAAGGAGCAAAAGTTCTAAAAATCTTGACAATTTAATCCCTAAACTTATGAAAACTACCATTTTACCCCTCAAACTTTATTTTTTATATTGGGTCCAAATTGATTCTAGAGAAGTAATTTAAAGTCCATTATTCCCATCCTTCTCTCCAATTGACCCTTTCTCAATCTCTAAGACTTGAGAAAAGCAGTAACTTTCATCATCGAGTTTTTCGTAATTCCCTTGATATCTAAATATGGAAAATGGGTGCTCACATCACCTCCACTGGATTTTTAGTTAAAGAATTCCTATCCTTCAACCCGAATGCAAGATAAACATCGAGATGATGCTGGAAAATTTCATCCAATCATAAAATAAGGCGATGAAAGCGGTTCAACCAAGTCCAAAGCAGCGAGAAGAAAGGTTGGAACAATTGGCCACACACAATAAGATGCTAGAACACAAAATAGCATCACCAAGTCAGCTCCTCAAAATGGGTCATCTACCTAGCCAACTTGAAAATCCTAGAGAGCATGCAAAGGCTGTAATTTGAGGAGTAGGAAACAATTGCCTGAAGTTGAGCATAAAATTGAGCAACCAAGGGAAGAATAAAAATCGATTCAAGCAGAAGGTGATAAGCCAAAGAGTGATAAGCACGAGCCCAAGGAAGCCAAGATTCCTCACTTACTATTCCATCAAAGGATCAACATTGGAGCACTTGACAAGCAATTTTAAAAGGTCTTGAAAGTGTTCAAACAATTAGACATCACCATTCCCTTTTAGAAGGCGGTCACTCAAATGCTAATGTCTCGAAAACATCATATCTAAAAAAAGAAGTGGGATGATCATGAAACCATACCAATGAATAATGAATATAGCGTTGTCATCAAGAAAAAGCTTCCTCCAGAGCTTAAGGGTCCATGGAGTATCAACTATACCTTGTATTATTGGTAAATTGTCCATTAGTAGAGCACTTTGTGATTTAAAGGCTAGTGTAACTTTAATGCCTTTGTATTTGTGTAGGAAATTGAAATATTGGAGAACCCAAACCCACAAATATTTCCTTATAACTAGTCTATACCAGGAGGTCCCCCATCTTATAATTTCTCTGAACTAAGCACGTATAACTTTGGAGTTCCTATAACTCCATGGCTAAACAACCAAAAGGTGCCTCATGTGATTAGTTCCAACTCTTTATATATATGTTATCAACCATTCCCTACCCCATTTCGATGTGCAATTTGAATCATTCATGTAACCCCGTAACTTAGAGTGCTGCCATCCTAGAAGCCTACTAGAAGCCGCTCCTTGTCCAGGCATTCTATTTTTGCCTCGGCGTCCACTTTTCGCCCTTGTCAGACCACTTTTTTTGGTCAAGTTGTCACAACCTTTCATTGCTACAGTTGGAGCAATAATTGATGTAAGATTAAGCTTGAAGTTAGGGAAGAAATAATGGAGTTTAATGACTTTAAGATGGCAAAGCAAACTGCAATAATGCGTCGTGCTTTAGAGTGAATTTGAGAGAAAGTTGTGTACAAGGAGTATTTGAGCAACAATTCACTAGTGATCCACTTGAAATTTTTTTAGTTCGTGATGCAAAAGAGGATGACATCAATCAAGAGGTAGGAGCTAAGTGACTTCTCTAACTTAATGAACTTGAGGAGCTTAGGATAGATGCTTATGAGAATGTAAAGATCCACAAAGAAAGAAATAAAAAGTCACATGATAAGCATTTACAAAAGCAAGAGCTTAAAGAAGGAGATTTAATGCTTCTTTTCAATCTAAGACTTAAGCTTTTCTTGGGCAGACTCAAGTTAAGATGGTCCGGACCCTTCAGAATTAAGCAAATTTTTTCCGCATGGAGCTGTTACACTCTCGAACAAGACAATTGAAACATTCGAAGTCATTAAATAATGCCTTAAGCTCTTTTACACATGGGAGTATAGTCTAAAGAGTTTCTCTTGCACACTCAAAGATCCTAATTGAGATCATAGTGGTTTGGTCAAGCTAATGACCTTAAATTAACGCTATTGGTAGGCAAACCAATAATTTTCTACTCTAGTTTTCATTTCTTTTCTTACTTTTATATTATACTTTCACTTTATTTATCTTAATTTTCTTATGTTTTTAACATAGGATTATCATGCATGAAGGAGATCATTGAAAAAGAAAGTAAATATGGACTAGAAAGAAGACACAGCTACAAACATGACCATGTTATTAGCCATGCTTAGGTTTGCATACTTGTTATTGTCTGTATTTTTTTAGTACATCCCATGTGTCATTTCGTGTCCTTTACATTTAAAATCCAGTACCACACACGGGTAGACACATAGCTTAGCATATGGTCATGCCTCCCTTAATCATGTTAAAACTCGATTTCCATATTCATGCACAGTTAGCCACAAAACTTTGCACATGGCCATGTTCCCTCGTATTACTTTTTAAGCCAAAATCCATGAGTTACACATGACCATGTAATCCCTAATCCTTTGACACGGGCTGAGACATGGGCAAAACATGCCCGTGTCATGTCATTTTTAACAAAGGATGCATTTTTTAAACCCTAGTCGCCATTCATCCTTTTCCATATTTTGCTTCTTTTTCTTTTCTTTTCATTCTCCCTTCTTTTTTGCTCCTTTTTCCTTCAGTTCTCCCTTACATGGAGAACGAGATTATTGTTGATGACGGATTAGTTTTATGTTTGCTTTTCAAAATTTACCTTTGTTTTGGATATATTTTATGTTATTTTTATGTGTTTCTTAGCACTTAGGTTTATGTTCATGTTTATATTTAAATTATTTAATATTTTATATTTGTTTTTATTTCTTTTTGTGTTATGTTTGCTGTCGTTTTCTTTTAATTATCTTATGTTTAGAAGCCGATGCACATTTTGTTCTAATACCATAAACTGAGGGTAGTACTTTCATTTATTTTTTATTATTATTGCTTTATGTTTATTTTTATTTTATTTCTCTTTTTCTTTATGTTTTCTTATTTCATCCCTGAGGACAATGCCTAGGATAGTGTGGGGAGAATCATATATTTTGAATATTGCATGTCTAATGCATTTAGGGATTAGGTGTGGGGTGGTTTCATTTTGCATATTCTAGGCGGCGGTTTCAGGCGCGCACCCAAGTGTCTTTAGCGACTGTGACACTCCAATGTTTTTCAACCTAGTGAGGAACATGCTAACTAGTCATAGAGACTAGTGCGAAGATGAAAGTCGCCACCTAGGTATTTCATAAGAACACTTTTACTAATAAGTGACATTTCTCGATTCCATAAGGATGCTTATGCCATAAATTTAGAGATGAATCTGAAAGCCAACTTCCCTATTTCTATATCTTTGTCTTTAATTTTATTATTTAACGAGTTATTCCATATAAATGCAATAATTATATTTCTACATATTAAGCACTACATCATGTGAGGTCCACCTAATCTAGCCCAATTTATTAAGCCCAACCGATGTTTAAAGTTATTAACCTAATTTACTAGGAAAATATGTTTAAGGTCCACCTAGTCTAACCCAATTATAAATTATGCTTTAGTTACCAAGTTTTTAACCTAAATGGGCTACATCTTACATGCCAAAAGTTGATTCAGTGATCATATTCTAAGTGAATTGATTAATTAACTAAACATGGCAAAGCCCACTAAGTCTAATTGGATTTTAATTTAAGCCTAAACTTATCAATATGTTAACCTAATGGACTACAAATTGCATGCCTAAGTCTAAGTTTTAGGACCTAAATATAGATGTCCAATTTTAGTTAACAATCATATAACAATTACTTACCATTATCAAAATAAAGCAAAATAAAGAAAGCAATAAATCTAACTATTACAATCCTTCCTACAATTAACAAACTTAAGAAAAAGGACTAATCTAAGTTAAAATTGGCAAAAATCAGCAGAAGGGCTCGAAAATCAGTAAATTAGAGCAATTTAGGATGAACAACGGATTGATGATTTCATAGAGTTGATTCATCTTAGCACACAACCAATTGATGACATCAGAGAGCCAATCAGCTTAGCACATAGCCAAATCGGCTCTGCATAGAGCCGATCAGCTCTAGGGCTTGATTATGGTCAGTTTTGCAATTTTCACGATCGCCTAAAAGCAGATTTAACATGCACAAGAGATAAAGACATGATTAGAACTGGAAAAAATAAGGCCAAAGACGTAAAAAAATTAAATTAAGCTAGAAAATATAAAATAATACAAACCCTTAGAAAAGAAAAACTGACAGAAGGTAAATAAAACTTCACATGGTAGATTCTAGATTTTAATCATGCAGCCCTAAAAACTTGATGCAATCACATTATTATTAGAGAAAAGCCATAAATCTAACATGCTACTCTAACTATTCCAATTATTAGATCCATAACCTAGTACATTCATATTATCATATTCAAAATCCAGCATACATAAACATCACAAAGACATATAAAACTATTAAAATTCCTAGATTTAATAACGTAAAGGGATATAAAGCATTTGAAGATTCTTCTAGAATCATAAAAACAAAAGAACCGGTAAAGGTGAAAGAGATGTCGATGATGCTAGATTTAGGAAAACCCTCATGTTATCACCGTAGATTGCTGATCTGCAAGTCTTTGGAGATTATGAGGCGATTGAACTAAAGATCGGATGAGAATCTAGTGTTGTCTAGGGTTGAGAAAATCTTATATCATTATGAAGAAAAACTTTCCTAATTCAAAGTTCTTTCTTAGTGACTTCTCTCTTTATTTCTTAAAACTCTCTGCCTAAATGAACGTCTAAATTAATGGAGGTCTGGTTGCTTAATGAATGTAACTAACCCTAAACCTAGGGCATATTTCTCTATTTATAGTATAATGGTTAGAAAACCCTAGATGTACTGGATAAGTGTTAATTATTTAAAATAAAAACATTGATTATCTTTCCTTTTTCTTCAGATTGATATCCAATAAAATAAAATAAAATCTTTTATGTTCAACTTATTATCACTAAGAATATCCAATAATTATCACATATCACTTTTAAAGACTTTTTTTCATCAATCTCAGCATTTTAAGTAAGAAAATATAAAAAAAACGACGTTGAATCTCGAAAAAAGGAAAATTGCCACTATATAGAGCCGATCGGCTCTGTATTGAGCCAATTTAGCTCTATGCTCAGCTGATCGGCTTTATGCAGAGCCAACCGGCTTTGTGAACAAAAGGTTTGGAAAATTTTGGCAATTTAGTCCTTGAACTTGCAAAAACTACTATTTTACCCCTCAAAGCTAAAATTTTTTTTCTGAAAATTGAGTCTAAATTGATGCTAGAAAAGTAATTTTGATTCAATTATTCTCAACCCTAATCTCAGATTCGTCCACCCTCAATCTCCGGAGACTCGAGAAAGGCAGTAACTTTCATCATAAGGTTTTATATAATTCCTTTGATATCTAGATCTGAAAAATGGGTGCTGATACATATTGTTTAATTAACTTTCAACTCAAATTTTTTGACACCTTTAGTAAAAGCTTATTCTTAGAATATTTATTTTGATTCTTTTATGCAAAATTGAAGCTTAATTACGATTAGAGAGCAATGATGTATAAGTATGGATTTTTTATTCAATCATCAAAATACTCAATGGTTTATTAATTAAAATTTAGTTCTTATGATTAAACTTAGCTTGGAGATTGAATTTAAGCTTGACCGTAGGACAAAATGCGTCTTGTTTCTAATTAACAGTATCTCTCTTTTCTTATTAAGAGCAATACTTAAAATTCAAATTCTTATGCTCCAATTAGAATATGAGTATCCAAAAGACTGGTGGTATATACACTTAGTTATGTGGCAACGGTAGGGGATTATAAAATGTGGGAAGATTTGAGAGGTAGAAAGGATGAGATGGAGCATAAGATGCACTCATCAAAGAAATGAAAGAAAAGACCTTGTGAAATGGAGTATGAGAATTTAAATATTTGATGCTCTACTTTTAACGTTTTGTTCATCCGACTCAAAGCGCTAAATGCTTACGTTGTGATTAGTAAATTTTTCATATATGATGTACGTTTGTCCAATTATCTTCCTTACTAAATATATTTTTCAGTCTTGGTATTGTCAACTTGCATTACTTAGACATTGTAACTTTTTTATTGTAGTTGAGCTAGTTCTTAAAGTATTAAATTTGATTTTTGCTTGAGGGCAACCAAAGCTCTAATGTGGGAGAATTTGTTGCATGTAATTTACACATGTCTTTGAGTTGAATTTTAATGAATTTTGAATAAACTGTTAGTATTATTAATTAGGAAGAATTTAGGTTTAATTAGGAGTTTATTTAAGTTGTACCTTTATTTTAGTATTTTATTTACTTTTGGTTTATTTAGGAGTTTGTATTTAATTTTAATAAGTTTCTCCCTTTTGTAGGAAAGCTTAAAAAGGAACCCCAAATGATCAAGGAAAGCTATGTCATGACTACACATAGGCGTGCTTATGCCCATGTTGCACGTTGGAAGAAGAATCAAGAAGCATGGCTTCTAACATGGCCATGTTAGAAGCCATGTCTACCTCTAGATTCTGAATAGTATGATGCACGGGTACCACACGGGAATGCTTGACATCGTGAATGGTCTACCCAAATTGAAGAAATTGTAAAGACTCAGCATTAGATCACACAAGGGTGTGTGCCAAGCCCTGTCGCAAAGTTTAGGACGTCACATGGCTGTATTGGTCTTTGATGAACTTGACATCGACTTGAAGAGTGTTGTATTTTCCTTCTAAACATTCAAACCGAGCATCATATTCACCAAATTCAGCATTAAGCTTGGCGTCAAAGTGTGAAATAATCTATTGGACCCAAGAATCAGAAGAAGAGGAAGAAGAGTGACCCACTCCATGGCTTCAAGGAAGCTTCTTAGAAGACTCATCCCGTCCTTATTGAAATCCTCTTAGTCCTGATCTTCCCAAATAGGCTCCCCATTAACATTAGGGAACCGAAACTCATTGGGGGTCACTTCCTTGATTACCTCCATCTTGACCAAGCTTGTGAGGTTAAAGTAAACATTGTCTCCTAGCTTAAGTGGAGGAAAGGCATTCTCTTTTGGATGAAGGCACTCAAGAAAAAGAGCTATCTTAGTCACCAAGCCCCCTATGACAATGTCTCCTATCTTTTTTTGGGATATGGAGTAAAATTGATCCTCCAACCATCTTTTGTATACCACTTGATGATTGTTCTATGTACAACAAAGGAAAAACAATTTGGTTTTCCTAACCGAACCATTACTCTCATCTCTACCATAAATTGAATAAGACATAAATCTATGGAGATATTTATAGGTAGGATCAACAAGGGAGGAGGCTTTTGCGATTACAACATCCAAATTCCCACCTGTGGAGAGGGATTGCCAAGCATGCCCTAGGGTAAACTCAACTATATCTCGATCATGAAGTGC
Organism: Ricinus communis; assembly: GCF_019578655.1. Lineage (NCBI taxonomy): Eukaryota > Viridiplantae > Streptophyta > Magnoliopsida > Malpighiales > Euphorbiaceae > Ricinus > Ricinus communis. Next base: position 187,801 of record NC_063261.1, on the reverse strand, counting down.
GCCCTCAAATGGTAACCCAAAAATAGTGGCAAATTGGGAGGCAGTTAGGGATTTTTCTTACCCTTCTAATTAAAAAGTCTTATCCCCATTTGGTTTGAGAATCAAAAGAATAAAGAAATTTTAAGGCGAGTTCTCTATACGTCTCTTCTTTGATATTTACAATGGTCATCAACCCATTCCAAGAAAGGGTCACTAACATCTCCTTTTTTAAGCCTAGTTTGGCTAACATAATCAAACAAAAACATCTGAGAGGGCGACCTTCCTAGACTTTAAATATGCATACCACTTTTTGTGCTCCTTCTTGAGGACGAAGGACAAGTACTCACTACTTTCAAGGGATTTCCCTTTCCCGTAAGAGGGGTATAGTTGTCAATATGAGAAAACAAGCCCGTAAGAGGGGTATATTTGTTCAATATTAGAAAATAACCCCGTAAGAGGGGTACATTTACCAATATTAGAAAACAACCCCGGAAGAGGGGTATATTTGTCAATTTAGAAAACAACCCCGTAAGAGGGATATATCTTTCAAAATGAGAAAACAACCCCAAAAAAGTGGTGTATTTTATAATATGAGAAGACAACCCCGTAAGAGGGGTATATTTGTTAATATGAGAAAACAACCCCGTAAGAGGGGTATATTTGTCAATATGAGAAAACAACTCGTAAGAGGGGTATATTTGTCAATATTAGAAAATAATCCCATAAGTGGGGTATATCTTTTAAAATGAGAAAATAATCCCAAAAAAGTGGTATATTTTTTAATATAAGAAAATAACACCGTAAGAAGGGTATATTTGTCAATATGAGAAAACAACCCCGTAAGAGGGGTATATTTGTCAATATTTGAAAACAATCTCGTAAGAGGAGTATATTTATCAATAAGAGAAAGAAAACCACGTAAAGAGGGGTATATTTGTCAATATGAGAAAACAACCCAAAAAAAGTGGTCTATCTTTCAAAATGTGAAAACAACTCCAAAAAAGTGGTATATTTTTTAATATGAGAAAACAACCCAGTAAGAGGAGTATATTTCTCAATAAGAGAAAACAACAACCCCGTAAGAGCGGTATATTTGTCAATATGAGAAAACAACCCCAAAAAAGTGGTATATCTTTCAAAATTAGAAAACAATCCCAAAAAAGTGGTATATTTTTTAGTATGAGAAAACACCGCAAGAGAGGTATATTCGTCAATATTAGAAAACAACCCCGTAAGAGAGGTATATTTGTCAATATTAGAAAGAAAGCCTGTAAGAGGAGTATATTTGTCAAAATGAGAAAACATCCCCAAAAAAGTGGTATATTTTTTAATATGAGAAAACAACCCCGTAAGAGGGGTATATTTGTCAATATGAGAAAACAACCCCTTAAGAGGCGTATATTTGTCAATATTAGATAACAACCACGCAAGAGGGGTATATTTGTCAATATTGGACAACAACCCCATAAGAGGGATATATCTTTCAAACTTAGAAAGCAACCCCAAACAGGTGGTATATTTTTTAATATGAGAAAACAACCCCGTAAGAGGGGTATATGTTTATCAATAAGAGAAGACAACCCCATAATAGGGGTTTATCTTTCAAAATGAGAAAACAACCCCAAAAAAGTGGTATATTTTATAATATGAGAAAACAACCCCGTAAGAGGGGTATATTTGTCAATAAGAGAAAACAACCCCGTTTGAGGGGTATGTCTGTCAATATTAGAAAACAATGCTGTAAGAGTGTATATTTGTCAATATTAGAAAACAACCCCGTAAGAGTCGTATATTTGTCAATATTAGAAAATAACCACGTAAGTGGGGTATATTTGTCAATATGAGAAAACAACCCCGTAAGAGGTGTATATTTGTCAATATTAGAAAACAACCACGTAAGAAGGGTATAATTGTCAATATTACAAAATAACCCCGTACGAGGGGTATATTTGTCAATATTACTAAACAACCTCGTAAGAGAGGTATATCTTTCAAAATCAGAAAAGAACCCTAAAAAGTGGTATATTTTTTAATATGAGAAAACAACCCCGTAACAGGGGTATATTTGTCAATATGAGAAAATAACCCCGTAAGAGGGGTATATTTATCAATATGAGAAAATAAACCCGTAAGAGGGGTAAATTTTTCAATATGATAAACAACCCCGTAAGAGGTGTATATTTGTCAATATTAGAAAGCAACCACGTAAGAAGGTTATATTTGTCAATATTAGAAAATAACCCCGTACGAGGGGTATATTTGTCAACATTAGGAAACAACCCTGTAAGGGAGGTATATCTTTTAAAATGAGAAAACAACCCCAAGAAAGTGGTATATTTTTTAATATGAGAAAACAACCCCGTAAGAGAGGTATATTTGTCAATATGAGAAAACAACCCCGTAAGAAGGGTAAATTTCTCAATATTAGTAAACAATCCTGTAAGAGGGCTATATCTTTCAAAATTAGAAAAAACCCCAAAAAAGTGGTATTTTTTTATATGAGAGAACAACCATAAGAGTGGTATATTTATCAAAATTAGAAACAACCCCGTAATAGGTGTATATCTTTCAAAATGAGAAAACAACAACAGAAAAGTGGTATATTTTATAATATGAGAAAACAACCCCGTAATAGGAGTATATCTTTCAAAATGAGAAAACAACCCCAAAACAATAGTATATTTTTTAATATGAAAAAACAACCCCATAAGAGGGGTATATTTGTCAATATGAGAAAACAACCTTGTAAGAGGGGTATATTTGTCAATATGCGAAAACAATCTTGTAAGAGGGGGGTATATTTGTCAATATTAAAAAACCTCCCCGTAAGAGGGATATATCTTTCAAAATGAGAAAACAACCTCACAAAAGTGGTATGTTTTTAATGTGTGAAAACAACCTTGTAAGAGGGGTATATGTGTAAATATGAGAAAACAACCCCGTAAGAGGGGTATATCTTTAAAAATGAGAAAACAACCCCAAAAAGTGTTATATTTTATAATATGAGAAAACAGCCCCGTAAAAGGGGTATATTTGTCAATATGAGAAAATAACCCCATAAAAGGTGTATATTTGTCAATATTAGATAACAAGCAAGTAAAAGGGGTATATTTGTTAATATTGGACAACAACCCCGTAAGAGGGGTATATCTTTCAAAATTAGAAAGCAACCCGAAAAATGTGGAATATCTTTTAATATGAGAAAACAACCCCGTTAGAGGGGTATATTTATAAATATGAGAAAACATCCACGTAAGAGGGGTATATTTGTTAATATGAGAAAGCAACCCCGTGAGAGGGGTGTATTTGTCAATTTGAGAAAGCAACCCCATATGAGGCGTATATTTGTCAATATAAGAAAGCAACCCCGTAAAAGGGATATAGTTTTCGATATTAGAAAATAACCCCGTAAGAGGAGCATATTTGTCAATATTAGAAAACAACCCCGTAAGAGGGGTATATTGGTCAATATGAGAAACCAACCCCGTAAGAGGGGTATATTTGTCAGTATTAGAAAACAACCCCGTAAGAGGGATATATATTTCAAAATGACTAAACAACCCTAAAAAGTGCTATATTTTATAATATGAGAAAAACATCGCGAAAGAAGGGTATATTTATCAATATGAGAAAACAACTCGTAAAAGGGGTATATTTATCAATATGAGAAAACAACTACGTAGGAGGGGTAAATTTGTCAATATTAGAAAACCACCCCATAAGAGGGCTATATCTTTCAGAATTAGAAAGCAACCCCAAAAAAGTGGTATATTTTTAAATATGAGAAAACAACCCCGTAATAAGGGTATATCTTTCAAAATCGGAAAACAACCCCAAAAAAAGTGGTATATTTTATAATATGAGAAACAAACCCGTAAGAGGAGTATATTTGTCAATTTGAGAAAACAACCTCGTAACACGGGTATATTTATCAATATGAGAAAACAAGCCCGTAAGAGGGGTAAATTTGTCAATATAAGAAAACAACCCTGTAAAAGGGGTATATCTTTCAAAATTAGAATGCAACCCCAAAAAAGTGGTACATTTTTTAATATGAGAAAACAACCTCGTAAGAGTGGTATATTTATCAATACGTGAAAACAGACCCATAATAGGAGTATATCTTTCAAAATGAGAAAACAACCCCAAAAAAGTGGTATATTTTATAATATGAGAAAACAACCCCATAAGAGGGGTATATTTGTCAATATGAGAAAACAAACCCGTAAGAGGCGTAAATTTGTCAATATTAGAAAACAACCGCGTAAGAAGGGTATATTTGTCAATATTAGAAAACAACCCCGTAAGAGGGATATATCTTTCAAAATCAGAAAACAACCCTAAAAAAGTGGTATATTTGTTAATATGAGAAAATAACCCCGTAAGAGGCGTATATTTGGCAATATTAGAAAACAACCCCGTAAGAGGGGTATATCTTTCAAAACTAGAAAGAAATCCCAAAAAAGTGGTTCATTTTTTTATATGAGAGAACAACCCCGTAAGAGTAGTATATTTACCAAAATGAGAAAACAACCCCGTGATAGGGGTATGTCTTTCAAAATGCGAAAATAACTCCAAAATAGTGGTATAATTTATAATATGAGAAACAACCCCGTAAGAGGGGTATATTTGTCAATATGAGAAAACAACCCCGTGGGAGGGGTAAATTTATCAATATAAGAAAACAACCTCGTAAGAGGGGTATATCTTTCAAAATTAGAAAGTAACCCCAAAAAAGTGATATATTTTTTAATATGAGAAAACAACCCCGTAAGAGTGGTATATTTATCAATATGCGAAAGAAACCCCGTAAGAGGCGTATATTTGTCAATATTAGAAAATAACCATGTAAGAGGGGTATACTTGTCAATATTAGAAAACAACCTGGTAAGAGGGATATGTCTTTCAAAATGAGAAAACAACCCCAAAAAAGTCGTATATTTTTTAATATGAGAAAATAACCCCGTAAGTAGGGTATATTTGTCAATATTAGAAAACAACCCTGTAAGAGGGGTATATCTTTCAAAATTAGAAAGCAACTCGAAAAAGGTGGTATACTTTTTAATATGAGAAAACAATCCTGTAAAAGGGGTATATATTTATCACTATAAGAAAACAACCCCGTAATAGGGGTATATCTTATAAAATGAGAAAAAAACACCAGAAAAATGGTATATTTTATAATATGAGAAAACAACCCCGTAAGAGGGATATATTTGTCAATATAAGAAAAACAACCTCGTTTGAGGGGTATGTTTGGCCATATTAGGAAATAACCCTGTAAGAGGATGTATATTTGTCAATATTCGAAAACAACCCCGTAAGAGGGTTATATTTGTCAATATTAGAAAACAACCCCGTAAGAGAGGTATATCTTTCAGAACTAGAAAACAACTCCAAAAAAGTGGTATACCTTATAATATGATAAAACAACCCCGTAAAAGGGGTATATTTATCAATATGAGAAAACAACCACGTAATACCGGTATATCTTTGAATATGAGAAAACAACCCCAAAACAATGTTATATTTTTTAATATGAGATAACATCCCCGTAAGAGGGGTATATTTATAAATATTAGAAAACAACCTTGTAAGAGGGGTATATCTTTCAAAATTAGAAAGCAACCCTAAAAAGGTGGTATATTTTTTAATATGAGAAAACAACCCCCGTAAGAGGGGTATATCTTTCAAAACTAGAAAACAACCCCAAAAAAGTGATATATTTTTTTATATGAGAGAACAACCCCGTAAGAGTGGTAAATTTATCAATATGAGAAAACAACCCAGTAATAGGGGTATATCTTTCAAAATGAAAAAACAACCCAAAAAAAAGTGGTGTATTTTATAATATGAGAAAACAACCCCGTAAGAGGGCTATACTAGTCAATATGAGAAAACAACCCCGAAAGAGGGTTATATTTGTTAATATTAGAAAACAACCCCGTAAGAGGGGTAAATTTATCAATATTAGAAAACAACCTCGTAAGAGGGGTATATCTTTCAAAATTAGAAAGTAACCCCGAAAAAGGGGTATATCTTTCAAAATTAGAAAGTAACCCTGAAAAAGTGTTATATTTTTTAATATGAGAAAACAACCCCAGAAGTGTGGTATATTTGCAAATATGAGAAAACAACCTCGTAAGAGGAGTATATTTGTCAATATTAGAAAACAACCACGTAAGAGGGGTATACTTGTCAATATTAGAAAACAACCCCGTAAGAGGGATATGTCTTTCAAACTAAGAAAACAACCCCAAAAAAATCGTTTATTTTTTAATATGAGATAATAACCCCATAAGTGGGGTATATCTGTCAATATTAGAAAACAACCCTGTAAGAGGGGTATATCTTTCAAAATTAGAAAGCAGCCCGAAAAAGGTGGTTTATTTTTTAATATGAGAAAACAACCCTGTAAGAGGGATATATATTTATCAATATAAGAAAGCAACCCCGTAATAGGGGTATATCTTACAAATAGAGAAAAAAAAACCCCAGAAAAATGGTATATTTTATAATATGAGAAAACAACCCCGTAAGAGGGATATATTTGTCAATATGAGAAAACTACCACGTTTGAGGGGTATGTTGGTCAATATTAGGCAACAACCGCGTAAGAGGATGTATATTTGTCAATATTAGAAAACAACCCCGTAAGAGGGTTATATTTGTTAATATTAGAAAACAACCCCGTAAGAGAGCTATATCTTTCAAAACTAGAAAACAACCCCAAAAAAGTGGTATACCTTATAATATGAGAAAACAACCCCGTTATAGGGGTATATTTATCAATATGAGAAAATAACCCTGTAATAGCGGTATATCTTTGAAAATGAGAAAACAACACCAAAACAATGTTATATTTTATAATATAAGAAAACATCCCCGTAATAGGGGTATATTTATAAATATTAGAAAACAACCCTATAAGAGGGGTTTGTCTTTCAAAATTAGAAAGCAATCCGAAAAAGGTGGTATATTTTTTAATATGAGGAAACAACCCACTAAGAGGGGTATATCTTTCAAAACTAAAACAACCCCAAAAAAGTGGTATATTTTTTCATATGAGAGAACAACCCCGTAAGAGTGGTAAATTTATCAATATGAGAAAACAACCCCGTAATTGGGGTACATCTTTCAAAATGAGAAAACGACCCCAAAAAAGTGGTATATTTTTAATATGAGAAAATAACCCCGTAATAGGGGTATATTTTCAAAATGAGAAAACGACCCCAAAAAAGTGGTATATTTTTAATATGAGAAAATAACCCCGTAATAGGGGTATATTTATCAATATGAGAAAACAACCCCGTAAGAAGGGTATATTTGTCAATATGAGAAAATAACCCCGTAAGAGGGGTAAAATTATCAACATTAGAAAACAACCCCGTAAGAGGGGTATATCTTTAAAAATTAGAAAGCAACCCCAAAAAAGTAGTATATTTTTTAATATGAAAAAACAACCCCGTAAGAGTGGTATATTTATCAATATGAGAAAACAACCCCGTAATAGGGGTATATCTTTTAAAATGAGAAAACAACCCCAAAACAGTGGTATATTTTACAATATGAGAAAACAACCCCGTAAGAAGAGTATGTTTGTCAATATGGAAAAACAACCCCGTAAGAGGCGTATATTTGTTAATAGTAGAAAACAACCATGTAAGAGGGGTTTATTTGTGAATATAAAAAAAATCCCGTAAGAGGGATATATCTTTCAAAGTGAGAAAACAACCCCAAAAAAGTGGTATATTTTTTAATATGAGAAAATAACCCCATAAGAGGGGTATATTTCTCAATATTAGATAACAACTCTGTAAGAGGGGTATATCTTAAAAAATTAGAAAGCAACCCCAAATAGACGGTATATTTTTTAATATGAGGAAACAACCCCGTAAGAGGGTTATATATTTTTCAATATGAGAAAATAACCGTGTAAGTGGGGCATATCTTTCCAAATGAGAAGACAACCCCAAAAAAGTTCTATAATAAGAGAAAACAACCCCATAACAAGGGTATATTTGTCAATATGAGAAAGCAACCCCATAAGAGGGGTATTTTATCAATATGAGAAAGCAACCCCGTAAGAGGGGTATATTTGTCAATATGAGAAAACAACCCCGTAAGAGAGGTATATTTGTCAATATTAGAAAACAACCCCGTAAGAGGGATATATCTTTCAAAATGAGAAAACAACCCTAAAAAGTGGTATATTTTATAATATGAGAAAACAACCCCGCAAGAGGGGTATATTTGTCAATATGAGAAAACAACACCATAAGAGGGGTATATTTAAAAAATATGAGAAACCAACCCTGTAAGAGGGGTATATTTGTCAATATGAGGGAACAAACCCATAAGAGGGTTATATCTTTCAAAATGACAAAACAACGCTAAAAAAGTGGTATAATTTTTAATTCGGGAAAACAACCCCGTAATAGGCATATATTTGTTAATATGAGAAATCAACCCCATAAGAGGGGTATATCTTTCAAAATGAGAAAAAAAACCCCAAAAAAATGGTATATTTTATAATATGAGAAGACAACCTCTTAAGAGGGGTATATTTATCAATATGTGAAAACAACCTCGTAAGAGGGGTATATTTGTCAATATGAGAAAGCAACCCCGTAAGAGGCGTATATTTGTCAATATCAAAAAACAACCCCGTAAGAGGAGTATATTTGTCAATATGAGAAAACAACCCCGTAAGAGGGGGTATATTTGTCAATATTAGAAAAGAACCCCATAAGAGGGATATATCTTTCAAAATGAGAAAACCCTAAAAAGTGGTATATTTTATAATAAGAGAAAACAACCACGTAAGGGAGGTATATTTATCAATATGAGAAAACAACCACGTGAGATGGGTATATTTGTCTATATGAGAAAGCAACCCCGTAAGAGGGGCATATTATTCAATATGAAAAAGCAACCCTGTAAGAGGGGTATATTTGTCAATACTTGAAAACAACTCCGTAAGAGGGATATATCTTTAAAAATGAGTAAACAACCCTAAAAAGTGATATATTTTATAATAAGAGAAAACAACCCCGTAAGAGAGGTATATTTGTCAATATGAGAAAACAACACCGTAGGAGGGTTATATTTGTCAATATGATTAAACAACCACGTAAGAGGGGTAAATTTGTCAATATGAGAAAACAACCCCGTAAGAGTCGTATATTTGTCAATATTAGAAAACAACCCTAAAAAAGGGGTATATTTGTCAATATTAGAAAACAACCCCGTAAGAGGGATATATCTTTAAAAATGAGAAAACAACCCCAAAAAAGTGGTGTATTTTATAATATGAGAAAACAACCCCGTAACAGGGGTAAATTTGTCAATATTAAAAAAAAACACCGTAAAAGGGATATATCTTTAAAAATGAGTAAACATCCCTAAAAATGTAGTATATTTTTTAATTTGAGAAAACAACCCCGTAAGAGGGGTATATTTGTCAATATGAGAAAACAACCTCGTAAAAGGGGTATAATTGTCAATATGAGAAAGCAACCCCATAAGAGGGGTACATTTGTCAATATGAGAAAACAACCCCGTCATAGGGGTATATTTATCAATATTAGGAAACAACCCCGTGAGAGGGATATATCTTTCGAAATGAGAAAACAACCCCTAAAAAGAGGTTTATTTTATAATATGAGATAACAACCCCGTAAGAGGGGTATATTTGTCAATATAAGAAAACAACCCCGTAAGAGGGGTATATTTGTCAATATGAGAAAATAACCCCGTAATAGGGGTAAATTTATAAATATTAGAAAACAACCCGGTAAGAGGGGTATATCTTTCAAAATTAGAAAGCAACCCCAAAAAAGTGGTATATTTTTTATATGAGAGAACAACCCCGTAAGAGTGGTATATTTGTCTATATGAGAAAACAACCCAGTAAGAGGGATATATTTGTCAATATGAGAAAATAACCCCGTAAGAGGGGTAAATTTGTCAATATTAGAAAACAACCTCGTAAGAGGGGTATATCTTTAAAAATTTAGAAAGCTACCCCAAAAAATGGTATATTTTTTAATATGAAGAAATAACCCCGTAAGTTTTGTATATTTATAAATATGAGAAAATAACCCGTAATAGGGGTATATCTATCAAAATGAGAAAACAACCCCAAAAAAGTGGTATATTTTGCAATATGAGAAAACAACCCCGTAAAAGGAGTATATTTGTCAATATGAGAAAACAACCCTGTAAGAGGTGTATATTTGTCAATATTAGAAAACAACCACGTAAGATTGGCGCTGAAAGAGCAATGCTCGACCAGGGACCTTACCTCCGGCAATTTACTCAAATCAGCCCAGAGAGCCATGCTCGACCAGGGCAAAACTCATAATAATCTTATTACCTGTCCATGATCATTACCGGTGCACACGCGGTCCTAATGTAACCCACCAGGTGGCATGTTCTACGAAAGCCACATTTCCCAAAACGCAATCATCACATTTAATAAATATCATTGTCTAATGAAATCATTCAACACATATCGAAATAAAGATTAAAAATTTAGGGTAAGGCAACGTGCAATTCGTGTGGAAAATTAATAATATTTGTATTATTATGACGCTACTAATAATAATATTTATATTATTTTCAATAATTAATAATCAAGTGAAATTATTTATATTGCGATACTAATAATCATATTAAGCATAAATTTCTAAAATAGCATATTAAATTCAGACTTAGCAATAGTGCAACGATTAAGTGACTTTAACTCATAGATTGGCGACCTCCTAGCGCTGCTCCGGTGCCTCGGTTGGAGCGAGCTGAACAGACAGATCATCTAATCATGGAAAACAATTTATCAATTACACTGAACATTTGACAATTAATCCTAGGTCTAGATTCCTAGGACTGACTGTCTAAGAACCTCCCCTACAACACGGACATTTACCCCCTGTAAAACGGGTCCAAGACCTGCCATAAAAACACTTCAAAAATCCAATAATCCAAACAACGGGAGTCGGGTCCCCAAACTTCACTATTTTTCCCGACTCCGCCACAGAGCACAAAAACACGACTATGGCAGGCAGTCCGACAAACAATTATTTTTGACTCACAAATATCATCTAATACACAACACAATCAATAGACACACAATTAAACCAAGAATTCAAAAGTTAACGGGCCAGAGAAAAATTACCGAGACGCTTGATCGCTCGGTCGACTCCCCTCCAGCCACCAGAGTTCGATCGACTATCCGAACACACCATCGGACTCGAAATGACGCGTTGATGATGATCCCCACTTTTAATTTTCCGATCTGATCTCTGATCACCCGGAAAGATTTGCGGACGATCTCGGCTGTCGATTCACAAACAAAACCCGATCGCCACGAAACCGATGCCACTGCGAAGCTTGAGCTGATGAGAGTCGGGATATGTCCTCCGATCATCCATCCTCCACCGGAGCTCGCTGGAAAAGCTAAAAAACGCGGCTGTCACCTACTTCACCGGAACTCTCTCCTCCGACCACCAAAACCGACGCCGCCGCCGCCAAAAGGAAGCTCTCTTCGAGGGGAGCTGATCGCCACCGAGATCGGCCGAAGCCAACGCCTCTCTTGTGATTCCACTTTCTTGTATTTGTCGTCTTCTGTCATGACTCTGCCGACCAGTCGCCCAGATCGTCCGTGGAAGGACACACCGCATGACCGATCTCCTCTCCCCGCCACTTTCTCTCTCCCCGACATCTCCTTCCTTCCTTTCTCTTCTTCCCCGATTCCTTTCCTTTCAATATCAACATTAGGCCCCCAAACTTTCCTTTCTTACAAATTGGTCCCTCAACTTTTTTAATTACTTACAACTTCATGCTGCAGAATTTCAATTTAACCCCTAAACTTCTTGTAGCCTTTCAATTAAGCCCTTAACTAATTAATTTTGGCCAAATTAAAATTATTGAAAATACATAATTACCTATATACCCCTACCGACATTATTATTTACAAAAATACCAAACTTATAAATTTTCATTAAAACCCTAATTTAATAAAATTATACTTTTAATCCTTATCCTAAAATAAATTTCCAATTAAATCCTAACACAATTAATTTACTTACTCAATTTACTAAATATTTTTCAACTTAAAATTAAATACCACTAGCAAATTATAATACCAATTTCCCCAAGAAATGTTTTTTATAAAAACATCATTTACAAATTCTTCCATGATTTTCCAATATATAATTTTATTTCTATATATGCTATATATATATTTGAAAAAAATTTGAATAACCAAAATGTAATTATTTTTCAATAATTTACTTAATTAATTTCTTAAAATTTCAAACTAGTTGGGTATAGAAAAATAACTCATTTAATTGTCTAATATTAAAATTTCCATTAAATCATTTCAAATTAAACCAAATAAAAATAAAGTAAAATTAATTTAAATAAAAACTCATTTATTAATTATTATTAATATAATCATTATTAAGGGAAAAATTCCGAGTATTACAAGAAAGCAACCCCAAAAAGTCGTATATTTTTTAATACGAGAAAACATCCTTGTAAGTAGGGTATATTTCTCAATATGAGAAAACAACCCTAAAAAAGTGGCATATTTTATAATGTGAGAAAACACCCTCGTAAGAGAGGTATATCTTTCAAAATTAGAAAACAACCCGAAAAAAGTGTTATATTTATCAATATGAGAAAACAACCCCGTAATAGGGGTATATCTTTCAAAATGAGAAAACAACCCCAAAACAATGGTATATTTTTTAATAGGCGAAAACAGCCCGTAACAGGGGTATAGTTATCAATATGAGAAAGCAACCCCGTAAGAGGCATATATTTGTCAATATTAGAAAACAACTAGTAAGAGGGGTGTATTTGTCAATATGAGAAAGCAACCCCTGAGAGGGGTATATCTTTCAATATGAGAAAACAACCCCGTAATAGGGGTATATCTTTCAAAAAGAGAAAATAACCCTAAAACAATGGTATATTTTTTAATACGAGAAAACAACCTGTAAGAGGGGTATATTTCTCAATATGAGAAAGCAACCTTGTGAGAGGGGTATATTTTTCAATATGAGAAAACAACCCCGTAATAGGGGTATATCTTTCAATATGAGAAAACAACCCCAAAACAATAGTACATTTTTTAATATGTGAAAACAACCTCGTAAAAGGGGTATATTTGTCAATATGAGAAAACAATCATATAAGAGGGGTATATTTGTCAATATTAGAAAACAACCCCGCAAGAGGGGTATATTTGTCAATATGGGAAAACAACCACGTTTGAGCGGTATATTTATCATAATGAGAAAACAACCCCAAAAAAGTGGTATATTCTTTAATATGAGAGAACAACCGCATAAGAGGGGTATATTTATCAATATGAGAAAATAACCTCGTAATAGGGGTATATCTTTGAAAATGAGAAAATAACCCCAAAACAATGGTATATTTTTTAATAGGAGAAAACAACCCGTAAGAAGGGTATATTTGTCAATATGAGAAAGCAAACCCGTGAAAGGGGTATATTTGTCAATATGAGAATACAACCCTATAAAAGGGTTATATTTGTCAATATTAGGAAACACCCCGTAAAAGGGATATATCTTTCAAAATGATAAAACAACCCCAAAAAAGTAGTATATTTGTTAATATGAGAAAATAACCTCGTAAGAGGCGTATATTTGTCAATATTAGAAAACAACCGCGTAATAGGGGTACATCTTTCGAAATTAGAAAGCAACCCCAAAAAGTGGTATATTTCTTAATACGAGAAAATAACCCCGTAAGAGAGGTATATTTGTCAATATGAGAAAACAACTCCGTAATAAGGGTATATCTTTCAAAAAGAGAAAACAACCCCAAAAAAGTGGTAAATTTTATAAAGTGAGAAAACACCCCCGTAAGAGAGGTATATCTTTCAAAATTAAAAAATAACCTGAAAAAAGTGGCGTATTTTTAATATGAGAAAACAACCCCGTAAGAATGGTATATTTATCAATATGAGAAAACAACCCCATAATAGGGGTATATCTTTCAAAATGAGAAAACAATCCCAAAACAATGGTATATTTTTTAATATTAGAAAACAACCCCGTAAGAGGGGTATATTTGAAAATTTGATAAAACAATCCAGTAAGAGGGGTACATTTGTCAATATTAGAAAACAACCCAGCAAGAGGGGTATATTTGTCAATATGTGAAAACAACCACGTTAGAGGGGTATATTTGTCATCATTAGAAAACAAACCCGTAAGAGGGTGTATATTTGTCAATATTAGAAAACAACCCCGTTTGAGGGGTATGTTTGTCAATATTAGAAACAACCTCGTAAGAAGGTGTATATTTGTCAATATTAGAAAACAACCACGTAAGAGGGGTATATTTGTCAATATTAGAAAACACCCCCGTAAGAGAGGTATATCATTCAAAATTGGCAAACAACCCCAAAAAAGTGATATATTTTTTAATGTGAGAAATCAACCCCGCAATAGGCGTATATCTCTCAAAATGAGAAAGCAACCCCAAAACAATGCTATATTTTTTAATATGAGAAAACAACCCCGTAAGAGGGGTACATTTGTCAATATGAGAAAACAATCTCGTAAGAGGGGTATATTTGTCAATATGTGAAAACAACCACGTTAGAGGGTTATATTTGTCAATATTAGAAAACAAACCCGTAAAAGGGGTATATCTTTCATAATGAGAAAACAACCCCAAAAAAGTGGTATATTTTGAACTGTGAGAAAACAAACCCGTAAGAGGGGTATATTTATCAATATGAGAAAACAACCCCGTAATAGGGGTCTATCTTTCAAAATGAGAAAACAACCCCAAAACACTGGTATATTTTTTAATATGAGAAAACAACCCCGTAAGCGGGGTATATTTGTCAATATGAGAAAATAATCCCGTAAGAGGGGTATATTTATCAATATTAGAAAACAACCCCGCCAGAGGGGTATATTTGTCAATATGGGAAAATAACCACATTAGAGGGGTATATTTGTAAACATTAGAAAACAAACCCGTAAAAGGGTTATATCTTTCAGAATGAGAAAACAACCCCAAAAAAGTGGTATATTCTTTAATATGAGAGAACAACCATGTATGTAATATCCGAAATTTTATATATTTAATAATGAGTTTTTATTTAAAATTAATTTAATTTAAATTTTACTTTGTCTAGTTGGAATAATTTAAATGCGAATTTTGAATTTTAATATTAGACTAATAAAGGAGTCATTCTTTCTATATCCTATTAGTTTGAATTTTTAAGAAATCAATTAAGTAAATTATTTGAGAAATAATTATATTTTGGTTATTCAAATTTTCCCCAAATGCATATTTATATAAATAAATTTATATATTGGAAAATTTGGGAGAAATTGTAAAAGGTGTTTTTATAAAAGGAATTTATGGAAAATAGGTATTTTAGTTAACTAGTGGTATTAAATTTTAAGTTGAAAAATGTAACACCCGGAATTTTTTTATATATTTAATAATGAGTTTTTATTTAAGTTAATTTTAGCTTCATTATTATTGGGTTTAATTTGAAATGATTTAATGAAAAATTTAATATTAATCAAATAAATGAGTTATTTTCTATACCCAATTAGTTTGAAATTTTAAGAAATTATTCAAGTAAATTATTTGAGAAATGATTATATTTTGGTTATTCAAAATTTTTTCCAAATGCATATTTATATAAGTAAAATTATATATTGAAAATTTTTGGAAGAAATTATAAAGGATGTTTTTATAAATGAATTTTGAGAAAATTGGTATTATAATTGATTAGTAGTATTAAATTTTGAGTTGGAAATTGATTATTTAATTTAATTGTGTATAGGATTTAATTGGAGGATTATTTTGGAATAAGGATTAAAAGTATAATTTTATTTTTGTGAGGGTTTAATGGAAATTTGTGAGTTTGGTATTTTCGTAAATAAATATGTCGGTCAGGGGTATTTTTGTAATTGTGTATTTTCAATAATTCGGTTTTGGCCCAAATTAAATAGTTAGGGGCTTAATTGAAAGGCTAAAAAGAAGTTTGGGGGTCAAATTGGAATTCTGCAGGATGAAATTGTAAGTAATTAAGAAAGTTGAGGGACCAAATTGTAGTAAGAAAAAGTTCGGGGGCCTAATGTCGATATTGAAAGAAATGGAATCGGGGAGAGAGAAAGTAGAGAGAGAGAAAGAGAGTCGGCCAGGAAGAGAGAGAGAGCTGCAGTGCGGTGGCGACTCGGGCGGAGCGGCGTCTTGTTGGCAGCCAGTCTGTGATGGCGTGGTGCGGGAATCGCGCTGGCGGCTTTGAAGGCCGTTCCGCTTCCAGCCTTCCGGCCGATCTCGGTGGCGATCAGCTCCCCTTGGAGAGCTTCCTTTTAGCGGTAGCGGCGTCGGTTTGGTGGCCGGAGGAGAGAGTTCCGTGAAGTGGAGGCAGCCAAGGTTTTTGGGCTTTTCCGGCGAGCTCCGGCGGAGGATGGACGATCGGAGGGCATATCCCGACTCTTCTCATCTCAAGCTTCGCATTGGCACTGGTTTTGTGGCGATCGGGCTTCGTTTGCAAATCGACCAGTCGAGATCGTCCGCAAATCTCCCGGATGATCGGGTGTCGGATCGGAAAATCGGGCGAGGGATCGTCTTCAGCGCGTCGTTGTGAGTTCGATGGTGTGTTCGGATCGTCGATCGGACTCCGGCGGCCGGAGGCGAGTCGACCGAGCGATCGAGCGTCTCGGTAATTTTCTCTGGCCGTTGATCTTAGAAATCCTTTGATTTTAAATTTGTGTTTATTGGGTTATATTGAGTATTTGATGATATTTGTGAGTCATAAATAATTGTCCTCGGTTTACGCCTCGTATTTTGTCTTTGTGTGGCGAGTCGGAAATAGTGAAGTTTGGGGACCCGACTCCCGTTGTTTATATTGTTGGATATTGGAAGTGTTCTTCTGGCAGGTCCTGGACCCGTTTTTACGGGGGGTAATGTTCGTGTTGTAAGGGAGGTTCTGCCGGATTTTCGGTAGAATTCTCCCGAGTCGAGATTCTTAGACAGTCAGTCCTAGGAGTCTAGACCTAGGATTAATGATCGATTGTTTCATCGTTTTGATAAATTATTTTCCGTGACTAGATTGTCAGTTCGTTCGGCTCGCTCCTACTGAGGCACCGGAGCAGAGCTAGGAGATCGCCAAACCTGTGAGTTAAAGTCATATATCGCTTACGCACGTGTCATGCATAAAATTTGATTTGCTACTGTGAATATTTATTTGCAAATTTCAATTTTTCATTTAATTATTATTATTATCATTTGCATGATGCTTTTAATTACTATTTAAATATGTTTTTCCTTTATTACCAATTTTAATATTGCATGATAACTCAGGATGGGACGACAGTAGAACATAGGAGTTGGATGAGTGTCCCAATATAATCTGAGAGAGATAGGGAAAGGGTAAAGAGGTAAAAATTTTAAGAAAGAAAGATTAGGACCTGCCTTGGTCGAGCATCGCTCTCTGGGCTTAGTAGAGTGTGGTTGCCGGAGTAAAGGTCCCTGGTCGAGCATTGCTCTCTGGGCGCCGGCTTATTTGGAATTTAAGTGACCGGTGGAGGTAAGGTCCCCGGTCGAGCTTTGCTCTCGGGCGCCGATCTGTTGGAATGAGAGGTTTGAGATGTTAGAGTTGAGGTTAGTTGAGACATAAGTGTTGAAATAAATCGAGATGTTAGAGTTGGGATTAGGGTTATACTGAAGTACTCCGTCCCGTTGCATGTGGAATAAATTTTGTTTAAGCATGGCATGACACATATGTTTTAACATGACACGTATGGTTCGCGTGATTTATTAATTATTTTAAAATTAAATAAGGTGACATTGAGATATTTGAAACTGTTTTAGATATATGATTTTAACTCACTCTCGGGGCCGGCGGTCTCATTTCTTATTTTTCGGATTCGTAACGTTAGTTCTCCTGCGACTCTTATTCGATGGCAGACTCCTTCATCATCGGGTGATGTATTTGA
This sequence comes from Ricinus communis, assembly GCF_019578655.1. Classification (NCBI taxonomy): domain Eukaryota; kingdom Viridiplantae; phylum Streptophyta; class Magnoliopsida; order Malpighiales; family Euphorbiaceae; genus Ricinus; species Ricinus communis. The sequence goes on along the minus strand of NC_063261.1, from coordinate 169,811 downwards.
TTTGGTATGTAAATTGGTAAATCTTAGATTCTCCGCAGTAGTAATTAGTAGATGTATCAGTTGTAAATTTTCTGAGCTTCGGGTCTCGCCTAGTTTTTCTAGTAGACCGAAGTAATTTTGTAAAGTGTAACTATTAAGATAATTTGTGGTTTTAATAATATTAATTTGAGATGAGATTTGTTTAAATCAGTGAGTGTTAGGCTTACTACGGGTTTCGGTGGCCTTAAGCCTACCCATTCCCTAGTGCCGGTCACGGGCCCACGGGTGGGGTCGTGACAAAAAATATTTAGCAAATTGATTATTTAAATTAATTGTGTTAATACTAAATTAAAAGTTTATTTTTGGATGAGGATTAAAAGTGTAATTTCATTAATATGGGGTTTTAATGGAAATTTGTAAGTTTGGTATTTTTGTAAATAACTATGTCGGTCAGGGGTATATATATAATTATGTATTTTCAATAATTCTAATTTGGCCCAAATTAAATGGCTAGGGGCTTAATTGAAAGGCTAAAAAGAAGTTTAGGAGTTAATTAGAATTTTTACAGGCGAAACTGTAAGTAATTCAAAAAGTTGAGGGACCAAATTGTAAGGAAGGAAAGTCTGGAGGCCTAATGTCGATATTAGAAGGAAAGAAAGAAGAAAAGGAAGAGAGAAGATCGGGGAAAGAGAAAGAAGAAGCGGGGAAGAGGAAGAAGAAGAGTTCGGCGCTACGGGCATGGGTGGCGATCGCCGGGGGCGCGGAGCGCTAGCCGGAGCGACATCTGTTGGCGGCAGCAATGGAAGCGCAAGGAGGCAGCGACTTTTAGGCGATTTTTCGGCCGTTTCCGGAAGCCTCATCGGCCGATCTCGGTGGCGATCAGCTCCCCTCGGAGAGAGCTTCCTTTTGGCGGTGGCGGCGTCGATTTTGGTGGCCGAAGGAGGGATTTCCAACGAAGTAGGTGGCAGTTGCGCTTTTCAGCTTTTCCAGCAAGCTCCGGCGGAGGATGGAGGATCAGAGGACGTATCCCGACTCTTCTCAGCTCAAGCTTCGCAATGGCACCGGTTTCATGGCGATCGGGCTTCGTTTGCAAATCGATGGTTGAGATCGTCTGCAAATCTCTCCGGATGATTGGGGGTCAGATCGGAAAATTGGAAGCAGGGATAGTCATCAGCGTGTCGTTTCGAGTCCGATGGTGTATTCGGATCGTCGATCGGACTACAGCGGCTGAAGGCGAGTCGATCGAGCGATCAAGCATCTCGGTAATTTTCTCTGGCCCGTTAATTTTGAAATTCTTTGATGTAATTTATGCTTATTGATTTGTTTTGAGTATTAGATGATATTTGTGAGTTAAAAATAATTGTCTGTCGGTTCGCTTGCCCTTGTGTTTTGTGCTGTGTGGCGGAGTCGGGAAAATAGTGAAGTCTGGGGACCCGACTCTCGTTGTGTTAAATTGTTGGATATTTCTAGTGTTTTTCTGGCAGGTCCTGGACCCGTTTTATGGGGTAAATGTCCGTGTTGTAGGGGAGGTTCTACCAGATTTTTGGTAGAATTCTCCCGAGTCGAGATTCTTAGACAGTCAGTCCTAGGAATCTAGACCTAGGGTTAATTGTCAATTGTTCAGCATAATTAATAAATTGTTTTTCCGTGATTAGATGATTTGTCTGTTCGGCTCGCTCCAACCGAGGCACCGGAGTAGAGTTAGTAGGTCGTCAAACTAGTGAGTTAAAGTCATATATCGCTTATGCACGTGTCATGCATAAAATTTAATTTGCTATTGTGATTGTTCATTTTCAATTCCAATTATTCATTTAATTATTATTATATGCATGATGCTTTTTAATTACTCTTTAAATATGTTCTTCCTTTATCACCAATTTTAATATTGCATGATGACTTGGGATGGGACGGCAGTAGAACATAGGAGTTGGATGAGTGTTCCAGTATAAATCTGAGAGAGATAGAGAAAGGATAAATAGGTAAAATTTTAAGAAAGAAAGATTAGGACCTGCCCTGGTCGAGCATCGCTCTCTGGGCTTAGTTGGAAATTTAAGTGACCAGACCGGAGTAAAGGTCCCTAGTCGAGCTTTGCTCTCTAGGCGCCGGCTTAATTGGAAATTTAAGTGACCAGACTGGAGGTAAGGTCCCTGGTCAAGCTTTGCTCTCTGGGTGCCAGTCTTATTGGATAAGAGAGCCGAAAGGCCAAGGCTGAGATTTAAGTGACCAGACTGGAAGTAAGGTCCCTGGTCGAGCTTTGCTCTCTGGGCGCCAGTTCTGTTGGAATGAGAGATTGAGATGTTAGAGTTGAGGTTAGTCGAGATGTAAGTGTAGAATTAAATCGAGATGTTAGAGTTAGGATTAGGGTTCTACTGAAGTACTCTGTCCCGTTGCATGTGGAATTATTTTTGTATAAGCATGGCATGACACGTATGGTTTGCATGATTTATTAATTATTTTGAAATTAAATAATGTGATATTGAGATGTTTGAAACTGTTTTAGATATATGATTTTAGCTCACTCTTGAGACTGACAGTCTCCACTTACTGTTTTTCAGATTCGTGACTGTTAGTCTTCCCACGACTCTTACTCAGTAACCCGACTTCTTCATCATCGGGTGGTGTTTGATTTGGTATGTCACATTGTAAAAATCTTAGATTCTCCGCAGTAGTAATAGTAGAGGTATAAGTGGTAATTTTCTGAGTTTCGGGTCCCGCCTAATTTTTCTGGCAGACCGAAGTAATTATGTAAAATGTAACTATTAAGATAATTTATGGCTTCAATAATATTAATTTGAGATGAGATTTGATTGAGTTAGTGAGCGTTAGGCTTACTACGGGATTTGGTGGCTTTAAGCCTACCCATTCCCTAGAGCCGATCACGGGTCCACAGAGTGGGTCGTGACAGTGTAAGAGGGGTATATTTCTCAATATGAGAAAATAACCCTGTAATAGGGGTATATCTTTCAAAATGAGAAAACAACCCCAAAACAATGGTATATTTTTTAATATGAGAAAACAACCCGTAAGAGGGGTGTATTTGTCAATATGAGAAAGCAACCCCGTGAGAGGGGTATATCTTTCAATATGAGAAAACAACCCCGTAATAGGGGTATATCTTCCAAAAAGAGAAAACAACCCCAAAACAATGGTATATTTTTTAATAGGAGAAAACAACCCGTAAGAGGGGTATATTTCTCAATATGAGAAAGCAACCCCATCAGAGGAGTATATTTTTCAATATGAGAAAACAACTCTGTAATAGGGGTATATCTTTCAATATGAGAAAACAACCTCAAAACAATGGTATATTTTTTAACATGAGAAAACAACCTCGTAAGAGGGGTATATTTCTCAATATGATAAAACAATCCTGTAAGAGGGGTATATTTGTCAATATTAGAAAACAACCCCGCAAGAGGGGTATATTTATCAATATGGGAAAACAACCACGTTAGAGGGGTATATTTGTCAATATTAGAAAATAAACCCGTAAAAGGGTTATATCTTTCATAACGAGGAAACAACCCCAAAAAAGTGGTATATTCTTTAATATGAGAGAACAACCGCATAAGAGGGGTATATTTATCAATATGAGAAAATAACCCCGTAATAGAGGTATATCTTTGAAAATGAGAAAGCAACCCCAAAACAATGGTATTTTTTAATAGGAGAAAACAACCCGTAAGAGGGGTATATTTGTCAATATGAGAAAGCAACCCCGTGATAGGGGTATATTTATCAATATGAGAATACAACCCTATAAAAGGGGTTTATTTGTCAATATTAGGAAACAAACCCGTAAGAGGGATATATCTTTTATAGTGAGAAAACAACCCCAAAAAAGTGGTATATTTTATAATATGGGAAAACAACCCTGTAAGACGAGTATATATTTATCAATATGAGAAAACAACCCCGTAATAGGGGTATATCTTTCAAAACGAGAAAACAACCCAAAAAAAGTGGTATATTTTATAATATGGGAAAACAAGCCTGTAAGAGGGGTATATTTGCCAACATGAGAAAACAACCCCGAAAAAGGGGTATATTTATCAATATTAGAAAACAAGCCCGTAAGAGGGGTATATTTGTCAATATTAGAAAACAACCCCGTAATAGGGATATATCTTTCAAAATGAGAAAACAATCCCAAAAAAGTAGTATATTTGTTAATATGAAAAAATAACCCCATAAGAGGCGTATATTTGTCAATATTAGAAAACAACCCCGTAAGAGGGGTACATCTTTCGATATTAGAAAGCAACCCCAAAAAGTGATATATTTTTTAATATGAGAAAATAACCCCGTAAGAGTGGTATATTTATCAATATGAGAAAACAACCCCGTAATAGGGGTATATCTATCAAAAAGAGAGAACAACCCTAAAAAAATGGTATATTTTATAATGTGAGAAAATACCCCGTAAGAGGGATATATCTTTCAAAAAGAGAAAACAACCTTAAATAAATGTTATATTTTTTAATATGAGAAAACAACCCCGTAAGAGGGGTATATTTATCAATATGAGAAAACAACCTCGTAATAGGGGTATATCTTTCAAAATAAGAAAACAATCCCAAAATAATGATATATTTTTTAATATGAGAAAACAACCCCGTAAGAGGGGTATATTTGCCAATATTAGAAAACAACCCCGTAAGAGGGATATATTTTTCAAAATGATAAAGCAACCCCAAAAAAGTGGTATATATGTTAGTATGAGAACATAAACCCATAAGAGGCGTATATTTGTCAATATTGGAAAACAACCCCGTAAGAGGGATACATCTTTCTAAATTAGAAAGCAACCCCAAAAAGTGGTATATTTTTTAATACAAGAAAACAACCTCGTAAGTGGGGTACATTTAACAATGTGAGAAAATAACCCTGTAATAAGGATATATCTTTAAAAAAGAGAAAACAACCCCAAAAAAGTGGTATATTTTATAATGTGAGAAAACACCCCCGTATGAGAGGTATATCTTTCAAAATCAGAAAACAACCTCGTAAGAGGGGTATATTTACCAATATGAGAAAACAACCCCGTAATAGGGGTATATCTTTCAAAATGAGAAAACAACCCCAAAACAATGGTATATTTTTTAATATGAGAAAACAACCGCGTAAGAGGGTTATATTTGCCAATATGAGAAAACAATCCCATAAGAGGGGTATATTTGTCAATATTAGAAAACAACCCAGCAAGAGGGGTATATTTGTCAATATGTGAAAACAACCATGTTAGAGGGGTATATTTGACATTGTTAGAAAATAAACTTGTTAGAGAGTGTATATTTGTCAATATTAGAAAACAACTACGTTTGAGGGGTATGTTCATCAATATTGGAAACCAACCTCGTAAGAGGGTGTATAGTTGTCAATATTAGAAAACAACCTCGTAAGACGGGTATATTTGTTAGTATTAGACAACACCCCCGTAAGAGAGGTATATCTTTCAAAATTAGAAAATAACCCCAAAAAAGTGGTATATTTCTTAATATGAGAAAACAACCCTATAATAGGGGTATATCTTTCAAAATGAGAAAACAACCCCAAAATAGTGGTATATTTTTTAATATGAGAAAACAACCCCGTAAGAGGGGTATATTTGTCAATAGGAGAAAACAATCTCCTAAGAGAGGTATATTTGTCAATATTAGAAAACAACCCCGCAAGGGGGGTATATTTGTCAAATGTGAAAACAACCGCGTAAGAGGGGTATATTTGTCAATATTAGAAAAACAACCCCGTAAGAGGAATATTTCTTTCAAAATGAGAAAACAACCCCTAAAAAGTGGTATATTTTATAATATGAGAAAACAACCCCATAAGAGGGGTATATTTGTCAATATCAGAAAACAACGCCGTAAGCGGGGTATATTTGTCAATATGAGAAAGCAATCCCGTAGGAGGGTTATTTTTGTCAAAATGAGAAAGCAGCCCTATTAGAGGAGTATATTTGTCAATATTAGAAAGCAACTCCGTAAGAGGGATATATCATTAAAAAAGAGAAAACAACCTTAAAAAAGTGGTATATTTTTAATATGAGAAAATAACCCCGTAAGAGGGGTATATTTATCAATATTAGAAGACAATCCTGTAAGAGGGATATATTTGTTAATATTAGAAAATAACCCCGTAAGACGGGTATATCTTTCAAAATTAGAAATAAAACCGAAAAAACTGGTATATTTTTTAATATGAGAAAAGAACTCCGCAATACGGGTATATCTATCAAAATGAGAAAACAACCCTAAAACAATGACATATTTTTTAATATGAGAAAACAACCCCGTAAGAGGGGTACCTTTGTCAATATGAGAAAACAATCTCGTAAGAGGGCTATATTTGTCAATATTAGTAAACAAACCCGCAAGAGGGGTATATTTATCAATATGGGAAAACAACCACGTTAGAGGGGTATATTTGTCAATATTAAAAAATAAACCCGTAAAAGGGTTATATCTTTCATAATGAGAAAACAACCACAAAAAAGTGGTATATTCTTTAATATGAGAGAACAACCGCATAAGAGGGGTATATTTAACAATATGAGAAAATAACCCCGTAATAGGGGTATATCTTTGAAAATGGGAAAGCAACCCCAAAACAATGGTATATTTTTTAATAGGAGAAAACAACCCGTAAGAGGGGTATATTTGTCAATATGAGAAAGCAACCCCGTGAAAGGGGTATATTTATCAATATGAGAATACAACCCCATAAGAGGGGTATATTTGTCAATATTAGAAAACAACTGCGTAAGAGGAACATATCTTTCAAAATTAGAAGAGAACCCCTAAAAAGTGGTATTTTTTTAATATGAGAGAACAACCCCGTAAGAGCGGTATATTTGTCAATTTGAAAAAGCAATCCCGTAAAAGGGGTATATTTGTCAATACCCGTAAGAGTGGTATATTTGTCAATATGAGAAACAACCCCGTAAGAGGGGTATATTTGTCAATATGAGAAAACAACCTCTTAAGATTGGTATATTTGACAATATTAGAAAACAACCCCGTAAGAGGGATATATCTTTCAAAATGAGAAAACAACCCCTAAGAAGTGGTATATTTTATAGTATGAGAAAACAACCCCGTAAGAGGGGTATATTTGTCAATATTAAAAAACAACCCCGTAAGAGGGTTATTTTTGTCAATATGAGAAAACAACCCCATAAGCGGGGTATATTTGTCAATATTAGAAAATAACCCCATAAGAGGGACATATCTTTCAAAAAGAGAAAACAACCTTAAAAAAGTAGTACATTTTTTAATAGGAGAAAACAACCCCGTAAGAGAGGTATATTTGTCAATATGAGAAAACAACCCCGTAAGAGTGGTATATTTATCAATATTAGAAAACAACCATGTATGAGGGGTATATCTTTCAAAAATAGAAAATAACCATAAAAACTAGTATACTTTTTAATATGAGAAAACAACCCCGTAAGAGGGGTATATTTATCAATATTAGAAGACAACCCCGTAAGAGGGGTATATTTGTCAATATTAGGAAATAACCTTGTAAGAGGGGTATGTATTTCAAAAATAGAAATCAACCCCAAAATAGTGGTATATTGTTTAATATGAGAAAAGAACCCTGTAAGAGGGGTATATTTATCAATATAAGAAAACAACCTCGTAATAGGGGTATATTTATCAATATGAGAAAACAACACCATAATAGGGGTATATCTTTCAAAAAGAGAAACAACATCAACAAAGTGGTATATTTTTTAATATTAGAAGACAATCCTGCAAGAGGAGTATATTTATCAATATGAGAAGAGAACCCCGTAAGAGGAGTATATTTGTCAATATTAGAAGAGAACCCCGTAAGAGTAGTATATCTTTCAAAATAAGAAAACAACTCCTAGAAAGTGATATATTTTATAATATGAGAAAACAACCCCGTAAGAAGGGTATATTTGTCAATATGTGAAAACAACCGCGTAAGAGGGGTAAATTTTTCAATATTAGAAAACAACCCCTTAAGAGGGATATATCTTTCAAAATGACAAAATAACCCCAAAAAGATGGTATATTTTTTAATATGATGAAACAACCCCATAAGAGTGGTATATTTAATAATATGATAAAACGACCCCGTAATATGGGTATATCTTTCAAAATGGAAAAACAACCGCATAAGAGGGTTATATTTGTCAATATGAGAAAACAACCAAGTAAGAGGGTTATATTTGTCAATATTAGGAAACAACCCCGTAAGAGGGATATATCTTTCAAAAAGAGAAAATAACCCCAAAAAAGTGGTTCATTTTTTAATATGAGAAAACAACCCCATAAGAGAGGTATATTTGTCAATATGAGAAAACAACCCCATAACAGTGGTATATTTGTCAATAATAGAAAACAACTTCGTATGAAGGGTATATCTTCCAAAATTAGAAAACAACCCGAAAGAAGTGGTATATTTTTTAATATGAGAAAACAACCCTGTAAGAGGGGTATATTTATCAACATGAGTAAACAACCCCGTAAGAGAGGTATATCTTTCAAAATGAGAAAACAACCCCAAAAAAGTGGTATATTTTTTAATATTAGAAAACGACCCTGTAAGAGGGGTATATTTGTCAATATTAGAAAATAACACCGTAAAAGGGATATAACTTTCAAAATGAGAAAACTACACCTAAAAAGTGGAATATTTTAGAATATGAGGAAATTACCCCGTAAAAGGAGTATATTTGTCAATTTGAGAAAACAACCCCATAAGAGAGGTATATTTGTCAATATGAGAAAACAACGCCGTAAGAGGGGTATATCTTTCACAATTAAAAAGCAACCGTGAAAAAGTGGTATATTTATCAATATGAGAAAACAACCCCGTAATAGAGGTATATAATTCAAAAAGATAAAACAACCCCAAAGAAGTGATATATTTTATAATATGAGAAAACAACCCTGTAAGAGGGGTATATTTTTCAACATGAGAAAACAACCCAGTAAGAGGGATATATTTGTCAATATTAGAAGACAACCCCGTAAGAGTAGTATATCTTTCAAAAAAAGAAAACAACTCCTAGAAAGTGATATATTTTATAATATGAGAAAACAACCCCGTAAGAAGGGTATACTTGTCAATATGTGAAAACAACCGCGTAAGAGGGGTAAATTTCTCAATATTAGAAAACAACCCCTTAAGAGGGATATATCTTTCAAAATGACAAAACAACCCCAAAAAGATGGTATATTTTTTAATATGATGAAACAACCCCATAAGAGTGGTATATTTAACAATATGATAAAACGACCCCGTAATATGGGTATATCTTTCAAAATGGAAAAACAACCGCATAAGAGGGTTATATTTGTCAATATGAGAAAACAACCCAGTAAGAGGGCTATATTTGTCAATATCAGAAAACAACCCCGTAAGAGGGATATATCGTTCAAAAAGAGAAAATAACCCCAAAAAAGTGGTTCACTTTTTAATATGAGAAAACAACCCCATAAGAGAGGTATATTTGTCAATATGAGAAAACAACCCCGTAACAGTGGTATATTTGTCAATAATAGAAAACAACTTCGTATGAAGGGTATATCTTTCAAAATTAGAAAACAACCACAAAGAAGTGGTATATTTTTTAATATGAGAAAACAACCCTGTAAGAGGGGTATATTTATCAACATGAGAAAACAACCTCGTAAGAGACGTATATCTTTCAAAATGAGAAAACAACCCCAAAAAAGTGGTATATTTTTTAATTAGAAAACGACCCTGTAAGAGGGGTATATTTGTCAATATTAGAAAATAACACCGTAAAAGGGATATAACTTTCAAAATGAGAAAACTACACCTAAAAAGTGAAATATTTTAGAATATGAGGAAATTACCCCGTAAAAGGAGTGTATTTGTCAATTTGAGAAAACAACCCCGTAAGAGAGGTATATTTGTCAATATGAGAAAACAACCCCGGAAGAGGGGTATATCTTTCACAATTAAAAAGCAACCCTGAAAAAGTGGTATATTTATCAACATGAGAAAACAACCCCGTAATAGAGGTATATCTTTCAAAAAGATAAAACAACCCCAAAGAAGTGACATATTTTACAATATGAGAAAACAACCCTGTAAGAGGGGTATATTTTTCAACATGAGAAAACAACCTAGTAAGAGGGGTATATTTGTCAATATTAGAAGACAACCCCGTAAGAGTTGTATATCTTTCAAAATAAGAAAACAACTCCTAGAAAGTGATATATTTTATAATATGAGAAAACAACCCCGTAAGAAGGGTATATTTGTCAATATGTGAAAACAACCGCGTAAGATGGGTAAATTTTTCAATATTAGAAAACAACCCCTTAAGAGGGATATATCTTTCAAAATGACAAAACAACCCCAAAAAGATGGTATATTTTTTAATATGATGAAACAACCCCATAAGAGTGGTATATTTAACAATACGATAAAACGACCCCGTAATATGGGTATATCTTTCAAAATGGAAAAACAGCCGCATAAGAGGGTTATATTTGTCAATATGAGAAAACAACCCAGTAAGAGGGCTATATTTGTCAATATTAGAAAACAACCCCGTAAGAGGGATATATCTTTCAAAAGAGAAAATAACCCCAAAAAGTGGTTCATTTTTAATATGAGAAAACAACCCCATAAGAGAGGTATATTTGTCAATATGAGAAAACAACCCGTAAGGTGGTATATTTATCAATAATAGAAAACAACTTCGTATGAAGGGTATATCATTCAAAATTAGAAAACAACCCGAAAGAAGTGGTATATTTTTTAATATGAGAAAACAACCCTGTAAGAGGGGTATATTTATCAACATGAGAAAACAACCCCATAAGAGAGGTATATCTTTCAAAATGAGAAAACAACCCCAAAAAAGTGGTATATTTTTTAATATTAGAAAACGACCCTGTAAGAGGGGTATATTTGTCAATATTAGAAAATAACACTGTAAAAGGGATATAACTTTCAAAATGAGAAAACTACACCTAAAAAGTGGAATATTTTAGAATATGAGGAAATTACCCCGTAAAAGGAGTATATTGTCAATTTGAGAAAACAACCCCGTAAGAGAGGTATATTTGCAATATGAGAAAACAACCCCGTAAGAGGGGTATATCTTTCACAATTAAAAAGCAACCCTGAAAAAGTGGTATATTAATCAATATGAGAAAACAACCCCGTAATAGAGGTATATCTTTCAAAGAGATAAAACAACCCCAAAGAAGTGATATATTTTATAATATGAGAAAACAACCCTGTAAGAGGGGTATATTTTTCAACATGAGAAAACAACCTAGTAAGAGGGGTATATTTGTCAATATTAGAAGACAACCCCGTAAGAGTTGTATATCTTTCAAAATAAGAAAACAACTCCTAGAAAGTAATATATTTTATAATATGGGAAAACAACCCCGTAAGAAGGGTATATTTGTCAATATGTGAAAACAACCGCGTAAGAGGGGTAAATTTTTCAATATTAGAAAACAACCCCTTAAGAGGAATATATTTATCAATATTAGTAAACAAACCCGCAAGAGCGGTATATTTGTCAATATGTGAAAACAACCACGTTAGAGGGGTATATTTGTCAATATTAGAAAATAAACCCGTAAAAGGCGTATATTTTCAATATGAGAAAATAACCCCTTAAGAACGGTATATTTGTCAATATGAGAAAACAACCCCGTAAGAAGGATATATCTTTCAAAATGAAAAGAGAACCCCTAAAAAGTGGTATATTTGTCAATATGAGAAAATAACCCCGTAAGAGGAATATATTTATCAATATGAGAAAGCAACCTCGTAAGAGGGGTATATTTGTCAATACGAGAAAGCAACCCCGTAAGAGGGGTATATTTGTCAATATGAGAAAACAACCCCGTATGCGGGGTATATTTGTCAATATAAGAAAATATCCCCGTAAGAAGGGAAAATTTGTCAATATTAGAAAACAACCCCGTAATATAGGTATATTTATCAAAATGAGAAAACAACCCCGTAAGAGGGGTATTTTTATCAATATGAGAAAACAACCCCGTAAGAGGGGTATATTTGTCAATATTAGAAAATAACCCCGTTATTGGGCTATATCTTTCAAAATAAGAAAGCAACCCAAAAAAAGTGGTATATTTGTCAATATGAGAAAACAACCCCGGTAGAGGGGTATATTATTTATCAATATGAGAAAACAACCCCGCAAGAGGGGTGTATTTGTCAAGATGAGAAAACAACCCCATAAGAGGGGTATATTTGTCAAAACTAGAAAACAACCCCGTAAAAGAGGGGTACATCTTCCAAAATGAGAAAACAACCCCAAAAAACTAATTTTTTTAATATGAGAAAACAACCCCATAAGAGGGGAATATTTATCAATATGAGAAAACAACCCCGTAAGAGGGGTATATTTATCAATATGAGAAAATAACCCCGTAAGAGGGGTATATTTGTCAATATGAGAAAATAACCCCGTAAGAGGGGTATGTTTGTCAATATGAGAAAACTACCCCGTAAGAGGGATATATATTTCATAATGAGAAAACAACCCCTAGAAAGTGGTATATTTTATAATTTGCGAAAACAACCCCGTAAGAGGGTATATTTGTCAATATGTGAAGATAACCCCTAAGAAGGGTATATTTGTCAATATTGTAAAACAACCCCGTAAGAGAGATATATCTTTCAAAATGAGAAAAGAACCCCTAAAAAGTGGTGTATTTTATAATATTACAAAACAACACCGTAAGAGGGGTATATTTGTCAATATGAGAAAACAATCCCGTAAGAAGGATATATCTTTCAAAATGAGAAGAGAACCCCTAAAAAGTGGTATATTTGTCAATATGAGAAAACAACCCCTTGAGAGGGTTATATTTATCAATATGAGAAAGCAACCCCGTAAGAGGGGTATATTTGTCAATATGAGAAAACAACCCTGTAAGAGGGGTATATTTATCAATATGAGAAAATAACCCCGTAAGAGGGGTATATTTGTCAAGATGAGAAAACAACCCCGTAATAGGGGTATGTTTGTCAACATGAGAAAACGACCCCATAAGAGGGGTATGTTTGTCAATATGAGAAAATAACCCCATAAAAGAGGTATATTTGTTAATATTATAAAACAATCCCGTAAGAGGGATATATATTTCAAAATAAGAAAACAACCCCTAGAAAGTGTTATATTTTATAATTTGAGAAAACAACCCTGTAAGAGGGGTATATTTGTCAATATGTGAAGATAACCCCGTAAGAAGATTATATTTGTCAATATTGTAAAACAACCCCGTAAGAGAGATATATCTTTCAAAATGAGAAAACAACCCCTAAAAAGTTGTGTATTTTATAATATTATAAAACAACACCGTAAGAGGGGTATATTTATCAATATGAGAAAATAATCCCGTAAGAAGGTTATGTCTTTCAAAATGAGAAGAGAACCCCTAAAAAGTGGTATATTTGTCAATATGAGAAAACAAACCCGTAAGAGGGATATATTTATCAATATGAGAAAGCAACCCCGTAAGAGAGGTATATTTGTCAATATGAGAAAATAACCCCGTAACAGTGGTATATTTGTCAATAATAGAAAACAACTTCGTATGAAGGGTATATCTTTCAAAATTAGAAAACAACCCCAAAGAAGTGGTATATTTTTTAATATGAGAAAACAACCCTGTAAGAGGGGTATATTTATCAACATGAGAAAACAACCCCGTAAGAGAGGTATATCTTTCAAAATGAGAAAACAACCCCAAAAAAGTGGTATATTTTTTAATATTAGAAAACGACCCTGTAAGAGGGGTATATTTGTCAATATTAAAAAATAACACCGTAAAAGGGATATAACTTTCAAAATGAGAAAACTACACCTAAAAAGTGGAATATTTTAGAATATGAGGAAATTACCCCGTAAAAGGAGTATATTTGTCAATTTGAGAAAACAACCCCGTAAGAGAGGTATATTTGTCAATATGAGAAAACCACCCCGTAAGAGAGGTATATCTTTCACAATTAAAAAGCAACCCTGAAAAAGTGGTATATTTATCAATATGAGAAAACAACCCCGTAATAGAGGTATATCTTTCAAAAAGATAAAACAACCCCAAAGAAGTGATATATTTTATAATATGAGAAAACAACCCTGTAAGAGGGGTATATTTTTCAACATGAGAAAACAACCCAGTAAGAGGGGTATATTTGTCAATATTAGAAGACAACCCCGTAAGAGTAGTATATCTTTCAAAATAAGAAAACAACTCCTAGAAAGTGATATATTTTATAATATGAGAAAACAACCCCGTAAGAAGGGTATATTTATCAATATGTGAAAACAACCGCGTAAGAGGGGTATATTTTTCAATATTAGAAAACAACCCCTTAAGAGGGATATATCTTTCAAAATGAGAAAACAACCCCTAAAAAGTGGTATATTTTATAATATGAGAAAATAAACCCGTAAGAGGGGTATATTTGTCAATATCTTAAAACAACCACGTAAGAGGGGTATATTTGTCAATATGAGAAAGCAACCCCGTACGAGGGATATATCTTTCAAAAAGAGAAAACAACCTTAAAAAAGTGGTATATTTTTAATATGTGAAAACAACCCTGTAAGAGGGGTATATTTATCAATATTAGAAGACAATCCCGTAAGAGAGGTATATTTGTTAATATTAGAAAATAAGCCCGTAAGAGGGGTATATCTTTCAAAATTAGAAATCAATCCCAAAAAAGTGGTATTTTTTTTAATATGAGAAAACAACCCCGCAATAGGGGTATATCTTTCAAAATGGGAAAACAACCCCAAAACAATGGCATATTTTTTAATATGAGAAAACAACCCCGTAAGAGGCGTATCTTTGTCAATATGAGAAAATAATCTCGTAAGAGAGGTATATTTATCAATATTAGTAAACAAACCCATGAGGCGGTATATTTGTCAATATGTGAAAACAACCACGTTAGAGGGGTATATTTGTCAATATTAGAAAATAAACCCGTAAAAGGCGTATATTTTCAATATGAGAAAATAACCCCTTAAGAACTGGTATATTTGTCAATATTATAAAACAAACCCGTAAGAGGGATATATCTTTCAAAATGAGAAAACAACCTCTAAAATGTGCTATATTTTATAATTTGAGAAAACAACCCGATAAAAGGTGTATATTTGTCAATATGAGAAAACAACCCCGTAAGAGGGGTATACTTTTCAATATTAGAAAACAACCCCGGAAGAAGGGTATATTTATAAAGATTAGAAAAGAACCCCGCAAGAGGGGTATATTTGTCAATATGTGAAAACCACCTCGTTAGAGAGGTATATTTGTCAATATTAGAAAACAACCCCGTAAGAGGGGTATATTTGTCAGTATGAGAAAACAACCACGTAAGAGCGGTATATTTGTCAATACTAGAAAACAATCCCGAAAGAGGGGTATATCTTTCAGAAAGAGAAAACGATCCCAAAAAAGTGGTTTAATTTTTAATATGAGAAAACAACCCCGTAAGAGGGGTATATTTATCAATATAAGAAAACAACACTGTAAGAGGGGTATGTTTGTCAACATGAGAAAACAACCACGTAAGAGGGGTATGTTTGTCAATATGAGAAAATAACCACATAAAGGGGGTATATTTGTTAATATTATTAAACAACCCCGAAAGAGGGATATATCTTTCAAAATGAGAAAACAACCCCTAAAAAGTGGTATATTTTATAATTTGAAAAAACAACCCCATAAGAGGGGTATATTTGTCAATATGTGAACATAACCCCGTAAGAAGGATATATTTGTCAATATTATAAAACAACCCCGTAACAGAGATATATATTTCAAAATGAGAAAATAACCCCTAAAAAGTGGTGTATTTTATAATATTACAAAACAACAAGATTAGCGGGGGTATATTTGTCAATATGAGAAAACAACCCCGTAAGAAGGATATATCTTTCAAAATGAAAAGAGAACCCCTAAAAAGTGGTATATTTGTCAATATGAGAAAATAACCCCGTAAGAGGAATATATTTATCAATATGAGAAAGCAACCTCGTAAGAGGGGTATATTTGTCAATACGAGAAAACAACCCCGTAAGAGGGGTATATTTGTCAATATGAGAAAACAACCCCGTATGCGGGGTATATTTGTCAATATAAGAAAATATCCCCGTAAGAAGGGAAAATTTGTCAATATTAGAAAACAACCCCGTAATATAGGTATATTTATCAAAAATGAGAAAACAACCCCGTAAGAGGGGTATTTTTATCAATATGAGAAAACAACCCCGTAAGAGGGGTATATTTGTCAATATTAGAAAACAACCCCGTTATTGGGCTATATCTTTCAAAATAAGAAAGCAACCCAACAAAAGTGGTATATTTGTCAATATGAGAAAACAACCCCGTTAGAGGGGTATATTATTTATCAATATGAGAAAACAACCCCGCAAGAGGGGTGTATTTGTCAAGATGAGAAAACAACCCCGTAAGAGGGGTATATTTGTCAAAACTAGAAAACAACCCCGTAAAAGAGGGGTACATCTTCCAAAATGAGAAAACAACCCCAAAAACTAATTTTTTAATATGAGAAACAACCCCTACAAGAGGGGAATATTTGTCAATATGAGAAAACAACCCCGTAAGAGGGGTATATTTATCAATATGAGAAAATAACCCCGTAAGAGGGGTATATTTGTCAATTTGAGAAAATAACCCCGTAAGAGGGGTATGTTTGTCAATATGAGAAAACTACCCCGTAAGAGGGATATATATTTCATAATGAGAAAACAACCCCTAGAAAGTGGTATATTTTATAATTTGAGAAAACAACCCCGTAAGAGGGGTATATTTGTCAATATGTGAAAACAACCGCGTAAGAGGGGTAAATTTTTCAATATTAGAAAACAACCCCTTAAGAGGGATATATCTTTCAAAATGACAAAATAACCCCAAAAAGATGGTATATTTTTTAATATGATGAAACAACCCCATAAGAGTGGTATATTTAATAATATGATAAAACGACCCCGTAATATGGGTATATCTTTCAAAATGGAAAAACAACCGCATAAGAGGGTTATATTTGTCAATATGAGAAAACAACCAAGTAAGAGGGTTATATTTGTCAATATTAGGAAACAACCCCGTAAGAGGGATATATCTTTCAAAAAGAGAAAATAACCCCAAAAAGTGGTTCATTTTTTAATATGAGAAAACAACCCCATAAGAGAGGTATATTTGTCAATATGAGAAAACAACCCCATAACAAAGGGTATATTTGTCAATAATAGAAAACAACTTCAGTATGAAGGGTATATCTTCCAAAATTAGAAAACAACCCGAAAGAAGTGGTATATTTTTAATATGAGAAAACAACCCTGTAAGAGGGGTATATTTATCAACATGAGTAAACAACCCATCTTCAAAATGAGAAAACAACCCCAAAAAGTGGTATATTTTTTAATATTAGAAAACGAATTAAAGAAGAGGGGTATATTTGTCAATATTAGAAAATAACACCGTAAAAGGGATATAACTTTCAAAATGAGAAAACTACACCTAAAAAGTGGAATATTTTAGAATATGAGGAAATTACCCCGTAAAAGGAGTATATTTGTCAATTTGAGAAAACAACCCCATAAGAGAGGTATATTTGTCAATATGAGAAAACAACGTCAGAAGAGGGGTATATCTTTCACAATTAAAAAGCAACCGGAAAAGTGGTATATTTATCAATATGAGAAAACAACCCCGTAATAGAGGTATATAATTCAAAAGATAAAACAACCCCAAAGAAGTGATATATTTTATAATATGAGAAAACAACCCCTAAGAGGGGTATATTTTCAACATGAGAAAACAACCCAAGAGGGATATATTTGTCAATATTAGAAGACAACCTGTGAAGAGTAGTATATCTTTCAAAAAAGAAAACAACTCCTAGAAAGTGATATATTTTATAATATGAGAAAACAACCCCGTAAGAAGGGTATACTTGTCAATATGTGAAAACAATCACAGAAGAGGGTAAATTTCTCAATATTAGAAAACAACCCCTTAAGAGGGATATATCTTTCAAAATGACAAAACAACCCCAAAAGATGGTATATTTTTTAATATGATGAAACAACCCCATAAGAGTGGTATATTTAACAATATGATAAAACGACCCCGTAATATGGGTATATCTTTCAAAATGGAAAACAACCGCATAAGAGGGTTATATTTGTCAATATGAGAAAACAACCCGCAGAGGGCTATATTTGTCAATATCGAAAACAACCCCGTAAGAGGGATATATATCGCTCAAAAGAGAAAATAACCCCAAAAAGTGGTTCACTTTTTAATATGAGAAAACAACCCCATAAGAGAGGTATATTTGTCAATATGAGAAAACAACCCCAGAATAAAGGTGGTATATTTGTCAATAATAGAAAACAACTTCAGATGAAGGGTATATCTTTCAAAATTAGAAAACAACCACAAAGAAGTGGTATATTTTTTAATATGAGAAAACAACCCTGTAAGAGGGGTATATTTATCAACATGAGAAAACAACCTCGTAAGAGACGTATATCTTCAAAATGAGAAAACAACCCCAAAAAGTGGTATATTTTTAATTAGAAAACGACCCTGTAAGAGGGTATATTTGTCAATATTAGAAAATAACACCGTAAAAGGGATATAACTTTCAAAATGAGAAAACTACCCAAAAAGGGAAATATTTTAGAATATGAGGAAATTACCCCCGTAAAGGAGTGTATTTGTCAATTTGAGAAAACAACCCCGTAAGAGAGGTATATTTGTCAATATGAGAAAACAACCCCTAAGAGGGTATATCTTTCACAATTAAAAGCAACCCTGAAAAGTGGTATATTTATCAACATGAGAAAACAACCCCGTAATAGAGGTATATCTTTCAAAAGATAAAACAACCCCAAAGAAGTGACATATTTTACAATATGAGAAAACAACCCTCGTAAGAGGGGTATATTTTCAACATGAGAAAACAACCTAGTAAGAGGGTATATTTGTCAATATAGAAGACACCCCGTAAGAGTTGTATATCTTCAAAATAAGAAAACAACTCCTAGAAAGTGATATATTTTATAATATGAGAAAACAACCCGTAAGAAGGGTATATTTGTCAATATGTGAAAACAACCACAGTAAGATGGGTAAATTTTTCAATATTAGAAAACAACCCCTTAAGAGGGATATATCTTTCAAAATGACAAAACAACCCCAAAAAGATGGTATATTTTTTAATATGATGAAACAACCCCATAAGAGTGGTATATTTAACAATACGATAAAACGACCCCGTAATATGGGTATATCTTTCAAAATGGAAAAACAGCCGCATAAGAGGGTTATATTTGTCAATATGAGAAAACAACCCAGTAAGAGGGCTATATTTGTCAATATTAGAAAACAACCCCGTAAGAGGGATATATCTTTCAAAAAGAGAAAATAACCCCAAAAAAGTGGTTCATTTTTTAATATGAGAAAACAACCCCATAAGAGAGGTATATTTGTCAATATGAGAAAACAACCCCGTAACAGTGGTATATTTATCAATAATAGAAAACAACTTCGTATGAAGGGTATATCATTCAAAATTAGAAAACAACCCGAAAGAAGTGGTATATTTTTTAATATGAGAAAACAACCCTGTAAGAGGGGTATATTTATCAACATGAGAAAACAACCCCATAAGAGAGGTATATCTTTCAAAATGAGAAAACAACCCCAAAAAAGTGGTATATTTTTTAATATTAGAAAACGACCCTGTAAGAGGGGTATATTTGTCAATATTAGAAAATAACACTGTAAAAGGGATATAACTTTCAAAATGAGAAAACTACACCTAAAAAGTGGAATATTTTAGAATATGAGGAAATTACCCCGTAAAAGGAGTATATTGTCAATTTGAGAAAACAACCCTGTAAGAGAGGTATATTTGCAATATGAGAAAACAACCCCGTAAGAGGGTATATCTTTCACAATTAAAAGCAACCTGAAAAGTGGTATATTAATCAATATGAGAAAACAACCCCGTAATAGAGGTATATCTTTCAAAGAGATAAAACAACCCCAAAGAAGTGATATATTTTATAATATGAGAAAACAACCCTGTAAGAGGGGTATATTTTCAACATGAGAAAACAACCTAGTAAGAGGGGTATATTTGTCAATATTAGAAGACAACCCCGTAAGAGTTGTATATCTTCAAAATAAGAAAACAACTCCTAGAAAGTAATATATTTTATAATATGGGAAAACAACCCCGTAAGAAGGGTATATTTGTCAATATGTGAAAACAACCGGCGTAAGAGGGGTAAATTTTCAATATTAGAAAACAACCCCTTAAGAGGAATATATTTATCAATATTAGTAAACAAACCCGCAAGAGCGGTATATTTGTCAATATGTGAAAACAACCACGTTAGAGGGTATATTTGTCAATATTAGAAAATAAACCCGTAAAAGGCGTATATTTTCAATATGAGAAAATAACCCCTTAAGAACGGTATATTTGTCAATATGAGAAAACAACCCCGTAAGAAGGATATATCTTTCAAAATGAAAGAGAACCCCTAAAAAGTGGTATATTTGTCAATATGAGAAAATAACCCGTAAGAGGAATATATTTATCAATATGAGAAAGCAACCTCGTAAGAGGGGTATATTTGTCAATACGAGAAAGCAACCCCGTAAGAGGGTATATTTGTCAATATGAGAAAACAACTCAGACAAGGGTATATTTGTCAATATAAGAAAATATCCCCGTAAGAAGGGAAAATTTGTCAATATTAGAAAACAACCCCGTAATATAGGTATATTTATCAAAATGAGAAAACAACCCTGTAAGAGGGTATTTTTATCAATATGAGAAAACAACCCCGTAAGAGGGGTATATTTGTCAATATTAGAAAATAACCCCGCTATTGGGCTATATCTTTCAAAATAAGAAAGCAACCCAAAAAGTGGTATATTTGTCAATATGAGAAAACAACCCCTAGGTGAGGGGTATATTATTTATCAATATGAGAAAACAACCCTGGCAAGAGGGGTGTATTTGTCAAGATGAGAAAACAACCCCATAAGAGGGTATATTTGTCAAAACTAGAAAACAACCCCGTAAAAGAGGGGTACATCTTCCAAAATGAGAAAACAACCCCAAAAAACTAATTTTTTTAATATGAGAAAACAACCCCATAAGAGGGGAATATTTGTCAATATGAGAAAACAACCCCGTAAGAGGGGTATATTTATCAATATGAGAAAATAACCCCGTAAGAGGGGTATATTTGTCAATATGAGAAAATAACCCCGTAAGAGGGGTATGTTTGTCAATATGAGAAAACTACCCCGTAAGAGGGATATATATTTCATAATGAGAAAACAACCCCTAGAAAGTGGTATATTTTATAATTTGCGAAAACAACCCCGTAAGAGGGGTATATTTGTCAATATGTGAAGATAACCCCCTAAGAAGGGTATATTTGTCAATATTGTAAAACAACCCCGTAAGAGAGATATATCTTTCAAAATGAGAAAAGAACCCCTAAAAAGTGGTGTATTTTATAATATTACAAAACAACACCGTAAGAGGGGTATATTTGTCAATATGAGAAAACAATCCCGTAAGAAGGATATATCTTTCAAAATGAGAAGAGAACCCCTAAAAAGTGGTATATTTGTCAATATGAGAAAACAACCCCTTGAGAGGGTTATATTTATCAATATGAGAAAGCAACCCCGTAAGAGGGGTATATTTGTCAATATGAGAAAACAACCCTGTAAGAGGGGTATATTTATCAATATGAGAAAATAACCCCGTAAGAGGGGTATATTTGTCAAGATGAGAAAACAACCCCGTAATAGGGGTATGTTTGTCAACATGAGAAAACGACCCATACAAGAGGGTATGTTTGTCAATATGAGAAAATAACCCCATAAAAGAGGTATATTTGTTAATATTATAAAACAATCCCGTAAGAGGGATATATATTTCAAAATAAGAAAACAACCCCTAGAAAGTGTTATATTTTATAATTTGAGAAAACAACCCTGTAAGAGGGGTATATTTGTCAATATGTGAAGATAACCCCGTAAGAAGATTATATTTGTCAATATTGTAAAACAACCCCGTAAGAGAGATATATCTTTCAAAATGAGAAAACAACCCCTAAAAAGTTGTGTATTTTATAATATTATAAAACAACACCGTAAGAGGGGTATATTTATCAATATGAGAAAATAATCCCGTAAGAAGGTTATGTCTTTCAAAATGAGAAGAGAACCCCTAAAAAGTGGTATATTTGTCAATATGAGAAAACAAACCCGTAAGAGGGATATATTTATCAATATGAGAAAGCAACCCCGTAAGAGAGGTATATTTGTCAATATGAGAAAATAACCCCGTAACAGTGGTATATTTGTCAATAATAGAAAACAACTTCGTATGAAGGGTATATCTTTCAAAATTAGAAAACAACCCCAAAGAAGTGGTATATTTTTTAATATGAGAAAACAACCCTGTAAGAGGGGTATATTTATCAACATGAGAAAACAACCCCGTAAGAGAGGTATATCTTTCAAAATGAGAAAACAACCCCAAAAAAGTGGTATATTTTTTAATATTAGAAAACGACTCAGAAGAGGGGTATATTTGTCAATATTAAAAAATAACACCGTAAAAGGGATATAACTTTCAAAATGAGAAAACTACACCTAAAAAGTGGAATATTTTAGAATATGAGGAAATTACCCCGTAAAAGGAGTATATTTGTCAATTTGAGAAAACAACCCCGTAAGAGAGGTATATTTGTCAATATGAGAAAACCACCCCGTAAGAGAGGTATATCTTTCACAATTAAAAAGCAACCCTGAAAAAGTGGTATATTTATCAATATGAGAAAACAACCCCGTAATAGAGGTATATCTTTCAAAAAGATAAAACAACCCCAAAGAAGTGATATATTTTATAATATGAGAAAACAACCCTCAGTAAGAGGGGTATATTTTTCAACATGAGAAAACAACCCGTTAGAGGGGTATATTTGTCAATATTAGAAGACAACCCCGTAAGAGTAGTATATCTTCAAAATAAGAAAACAACTCCTAGAAAGTGATATATTTTATAATATGAGAAAACAACCCCGTAAGAAGGGTATATTTATCAATATGTGAAAACAACCGTAAGAGGGGTATATTTTCAATATTAGAAAACAACCCCTTAAGAGGGATATATCTTTCAAAATGAGAAAACAACCCCTAAAAAGTGGTATATTTTATAATATGAGAAAATAAACCCGTAAGAGGGGTATATTTGTCAATATCTTAAAACAACCACGTAAGAGGGGTATATTTGTCAATATGAGAAAGCAACCCCGTACGAGGGATATATCTTTCAAAAAGAGAAAACAACCTTAAAAAAGTGGTATATTTTTAATATGTGAAAACAACCCTGTAAGAGGGGTATATTTATCAATATTAGAAGACAATCCCGTAAGAGAGGTATATTTGTTAATATTAGAAAATAAGCCCGTAAGAGGGGTATATCTTTCAAAATTAGAAATCAATCCCAAAAAAGTGGTATTTTTTTTAATATGAGAAAACAACCCCGCAATAGGGGTATATCTTTCAAAATGGGAAAACAACCCCAAAACAATGGCATATTTTTTAATATGAGAAAACAACCCCGTAAGAGGCGTATCTTTGTCAATATGAGAAAATAATCTCGTAAGAGAGGTATATTTATCAATATTAGTAAACAAACCCGCCAGAGCGGTATATTTGTCAATATGTGAAAACAACCACGTTAGAGGGGTATATTTGTCAATATTAGAAAATAAACCCGTAAAAGGCGTATATTTTCAATATGAGAAAATAACCCCTTAAGAACGGTATATTTGTCAATATTATAAAACAAACCCGTAAGAGGGATATATCTTTCAAAATGAGAAAACAACCTCTAAAATGTGCTATATTTTATAATTTGAGAAAACAACCCGATAAAAGGTGTATATTTGTCAATATGAGAAAACAACCCCGTAAGAGGGGTATACTTTTCAATATTAGAAAACAACCCCGGAAGAAGGGTATATTTATAAAGATTAGAAAAGAACCCCGCAAGAGGGGTATATTTGTCAATATGTGAAAACCACCTCGTTAGAGAGGTATATTTGTCAATATTAGAAAACAACCCCGTAAGAGGGGTATATTTGTCAGTATGAGAAAACAACCACGTAAGAGCGGTATATTTGTCAATACTAGAAAACAATCCCGAAAGAGGGGTATATCTTTCAGAAAGAGAAAACGATCCCAAAAAAGTGGTTTAATTTTTAATATGAGAAAACAACCCCGTAAGAGGGGTATATTTATCAATATAAGAAAACAACACTGTAAGAGGGGTATGTTTGTCAACATGAGAAAACAACCACGTAAGAGGGGTATGTTTGTCAATATGAGAAAATAACCACATAAAGGGGGTATATTTGTTAATATTATTAAACAACCCCGAAAGAGGGATATATCTTTCAAAATGAGAAAACAACCCCTAAAAAGTGGTATATTTTATAATTTGAAAAACAACTTACAAGAGGGGTATATTTGTCAATATGTGAACATAACTCGTAAGAAGGATATATTTGTCAATATTATAAAACAACCCCGAATGTAGGATATATATTTCAAAATGAGAAAATAACCCCTAAAAAGTGGTGTATTTTATAATATTACAAAACAACAAGATTAGCGGGGGTATATTTGTCAATATGAGAAAACAACCCCGTAAGAAGGATATATCTTTCAAAATGAAAAGAGAACCCCTAAAAAGTGGTATATTTGTCAATATGAGAAAATAACCCCGTAAGAGGAATATATTTATCAATATGAGAAAGCAACCTCGTAAGAGGGGTATATTTGTCAATACGAGAAAACAACCCCGTAAGAGGGGTATATTTGTCAATATGAGAAAACAATGCGGGGTATATTTGTCAATATAAGAAAATATCCCCGTAAGAAGGGAAAATTTGTCAATATTAGAAAACAACCCCGTAATATAGGTATATTTATCAAAAATGAGAAAACAACCCCGTAAGAGGGGTATTTTTATCAATATGAGAAAACAACCCCGTAAGAGGGGTATATTTGTCAATATTAGAAAACAACCCCGTTATTGGGCTATATCTTTCAAAATAAGAAAGCAACCCAACAAAAGTGGTATATTTGTCAATATGAGAAAACAACCCCGTTAGAGGGGTATATTATTTATCAATATGAGAAAACAACCCCGCAAGAGGGGTGTATTTGTCAAGATGAGAAAACAACCCCGTAAGAGGGGTATATTTGTCAAAACTAGAAAACAACCCCGTAAAAGAGGGGTACATCTTCCAAAATGAGAAAACAACCCCAAAAAACTAATTTTTTTAATATGAGAAAACAACCCCATAAGAGGGGAATATTTGTCAATATGAGAAAACAACCCCGTAAGAGGGGTATATTTATCAATATGAGAAAATAACCCCGTAAGAGGGGTATATTTGTCAATTTGAGAAAATAACCCCGTAAGAGGGGTATGTTTGTCAATATGAGAAAACTACCCCGTAAGAGGGATATATATTTCATAATGAGAAAACAACCCCTAGAAAGTGGTATATTTTATAATTTGAGAAAACAACCCCGTAAGAGGGGTATATTTGTCAATATGTGAAGATAACCCCCTAAGAAGGGTATATTTGTCAATATTGTAAAACAACCCCGTAAGAGAGATATATCTTTCAAAATGAGAAAACAACCCCTAAAAAGTGGTGTATTTTATAATATTACAAAACAACACCGTAAGAGGGGTATATTTGTCAATATGAGAAAATAATCCCGTAAGAAGGATATATCTTTCAAAATGAGAAGAGAACCCCTAAAAAGTGGTATATTTGTCAATATGAGAAAACAACCCCTTGAGAGGGTTATATTTATCAATATGAGAAAACAACCCCGCAAGAGGGGTGTATTTGTCAAGATGAGAAAACAACCCCGTAAGAGGGGTATATTTGTCAAAACTAGAAAACAACCCCGTAAAAGAGGGGTACATCTTCCAAAATGAGAAAACAACCCCAAAAAACTAATTTTTTTAATATGAGAAAACAACCCCATAAGAGGGGAATATTTGTCAATATGAGAAAACAACCCCGTAAGAGGGGTATATTTATCAATATGAGAAAATAACCCCGTAAGAGGGGTATATTTGTCAATATGAGAAAATAACCCCGTAAGAGGGGTATATTTGTCAATATGAGAAAACAACCCCGTAAGAGGGATATATATTTCAAAATGAGAAAACAACCCCTGAAAGTGGTATATTTTATAATTTGAGAAAACAACCCTGGTAAGAGGGGTATATTTGTCAATATGTGAAGATAACCCCTAAGAAGGGTATATTTGTCAATATTGTAAAACAACCCCGTAAGAGAGATATATCTTTCAAAATGAGAAAACAACCCCTAAAAAGTGGTGTATTTTATAATATTACAAAACAACACCGTAAGAGGGGTATATTTGTCAATATGAGAAAATAATCCCGTAAGAAGGATATATCTTTCAAAATGAGAAGAGAACCCCTAAAAAGTGGTATATTTGTCAATATGAGAAAACAACCCCTTGAGAGGGTTATATTTATCAATATGAGAAAGCAACCCCGTAAGAGGGGTATATTTGTCAATATGAGAAAACAACCCTGTAAGAGGGGTATATTTATCAATATGAGAAAATAACCCCGTAAGAGGGGTATATTTGTCAAGATGAGAAAACAACCCCGTAATAGGGGTATCTTTGTCAACATGAGAAAACAACCCCATAAGAGGGGTATGTTTGTCAATATGAGAAAATAACCCTATAAAAGAGGTATATTTGTTAATATTATAAAACAACCCCGTAAGAGGGATATATATTTCAAAATAAGAAAACAACCCCTAGAAAGTGTTATATTTTATAATTTGAGAAAACAACCCTGTAAGAGGGGTATATTTGTCAATATGTGAAGATAACCCCGTAAGAAGATTATATTTGTCAATATTGTAAAACAACCCCGTAAGAGAGATATAACTTTCAAAATGAGAAAACAACCCCTAAAAAGTTGTGTATTTTATAATATTACAAAACAACACCGTAAGAGGGGTATATTTATCAATATGAGAAAATAATCCCGTAAGAAGGTTATGTCTTTCAAAATGAGAAGAGAACCCCTAAAAAGTGGTATATTTGTCAATATGAGAAAACAACCCCGTAAGAGGGATATATTTATCAATATGAGAAAGCAACCCCGTAAGGGAGGTATATTTGTCAATATGAGAAAACAACCCCGTAAGAGGGTTATTTATGTCAATATGAGAAAACAACTGCGTACGAGGGGTATATTTGTCAATATGATAAAATAACCCCGTAAGAGGGGTATATTTGTCAATATTAGAAAACAAACCCCGTAAGAGGGATATATCTTTCAAAATGAGAAAACAATCCCTAAAAAGTGGTATATTTTATATTAAGAGAAAACAACCAATTAAGGGTGGTATATTTGTCAATATGAGAAAACAACCCCGTATGCGGGGTATATTTGTCAATATAAGAAAATATCCCCGTAAGAAGGGAACATTTGTCAATATTAGAAGACAACCCCGTAAGAGAGGTATATTTATCAATATGAGAAAACAACCCCGTAAGAGGGGTATTTTTGTCAATATGAGAAAACAACCCCATAAGAGGGGTATATTTGTCAATATTAGAAAACAACCCCGTAAGTGGGCTATATCTTTCAAAATGAGAAAGAAACCTAAAAGAAGTGGTATATTTGTCAATATGAGTAAACAACCCCGTAAGAGGGCTATACTATTTATCAATACGAGAAAACAACCTCGCAAGAGGGGTGTATTTGTCAATATGAGAAAACAACCCCGTAAGAGGGGTATATTTGTCAATATTAGAAAACAACCCCGTAAGTGGGCTATATCTTTCAAAATGAGAAAGAAACCTAAAGGAAGTGGTATATTTGTCAATATGAGTAAACAACCCCGTAAGAGGGCTATATTATTTATCAATACGAGAAAACAACCTCGCAAGAGGGGTGTATTTGTCAATATGAGAAAACAACCCCGTAAGAGGGGTATATTTGTCAATATGAGAAAACAACCCCGTAAGAGGGGTATATTTATCAATATGAGAAAATAACCCCGTAAGAGGGGTATATTTGTCAAGATGAGAAAACAACCCCGTAATAGGGGTATGTTTGTCAACATGAGAAAACAACCCCGTAAGAGGGGTATATTTGTCAATATGAGAAAATAACCCCGTAAGAAGATTATGTTTGCCAATATTGTAAAACAACCCCGTAAGAGAGATATATCTTTCAAAATGAGAAAATAACCCCTAAAAAGTGGTGTATTTTATAATATTACAAAACAACACCGTAAGAGGGGTATATTTATCAATATGAGAAAATAATCCCGTAAGAAGGATATGTCTTTCAAAATGAGAAGAGAACCCCTAAAAAGTGGTATATTTGTCAATATGAGAAACCAACCCCGTAAGAAGGATATATTTATCAATATGTGAAAGCAACCCCGTAAGAGAGATATATTTGTCAATATGAGAAAACAACCCCGTAAGAGGGGTATATTTATCAATATGAGAAAACAATCCCGTAAGAGGGTTATTTTTGTCAATATGAGAAAATAACCCCGTACGAGGGGTATATTTGTCAACATGATATAATAACCCCGTAAGAGGGGTATAATTGTCAATATTAGAAAACAACAATGTAAGAGGGATATATCTTTCAAAATGAGAAAACAATCCCTAAAAAGTGGCATATTTTATATTATGAGAAAACAACCAATTAAGGGTGGTATATTTGTCAATATGAGAAAACTACCCAGACAAGTGGTATATTTGTCAATATAAGAAAATATCCCCGTAAGAAGGGAACATTTGCCAATATTAGAAAACAACCCCAGTAAGAGATGTATATTTATCAATTTGAGAAAACAACCCCGTAAGAGGGGTATTTTTGTCAATATGAGAAAACAACACCGTAAGAGGGGTATATTTGTCAATATTAGAAAATAACCCCGTAATTGGGCTATATCTTTCAAAATGAGAAAGCAACCCGAAAAGAATGGTATATTTGTCAATATGAGAAAACAACCCCGTAATAGGGGTATATTTATCAATATGAGAAAACAACCCCGCAAGAGGGGTGTATTTGTCAATATGAGAAAACAACCCCGTAAAAGGGGTATATTTGTCAATACCAGAACAACCCCTGTAAGAGGGGTATATTTTCGAATGAGAAAAGCACCCAAAATAGTGGTATATTTTTTAATAAGAGAAAACAACCCCGTAAGAGGGATATATTTTAAAATATGAGAAAAGAACCCTATAAGAGGGATATATTTGTCAATATTAAAAAACAACGATATAAGAGGGGTAGATTTATAAATATGAGAAAATAACCCCGCAAGAGGGGTATATTTGTCAATATGTGAAAACAACCCCGCCGAGGGGTATATTTGTCAATATTAGAAAACAACCCCGTAGGAGGGGTATATCGTTCATAGTGAGAAAACCTCCACAAAAAAATGATATATTTTTTAATATGAGAAAACATCCCCGTGAGAGGGGTATATTTGTCAGTATGAGAAAACTACCACGTAAGAGGGGTATAATTGTCAATACTAGAAAACAACCCCGTAAGAGGGGTATATCTTCGAATGAGAAAACAACCCTAAAAAGTGATATATTTTTTAATATGAGAAAACAACCCCGTAAGAGGGGTACATTTAACAATATGAGAAAATAACCCCGTAAGAGGGGTATATTTGTCAATATTATAAAACAACCCCGTTAGAGGGATTTGTCTTTCAAAATGAGAAAACAACCCCTAAAAAGTGGTATATTTTATAATATAAGAAAACAACCCCGTAAGAGAGGTATATTTGTCAATATAAGAAAACAACCCCGTAAGAAGGTTATATTTGTCAATATGAGAAAGATACCCCTTAAGAGGGGGATATTTGTCAATATGAGAAAATAACCCTGTATGAAGGGTATATTTGTCAAAATTATAAAACAACCCCGTAAAAGAGGTATATTTTATAATATGAGAAAAGAACCCCGTAAGAGGGGTATATTTGTCAACATGAGAAAACATCACCGTAAGAGGGGTATATTTGTCAATATGAGAAAACAACCACGTAAGAGGGGGATATTTGTCAATATGAGAAAACAAACCACGTAAGAGGGGGATATTTGTCAATATGAGAAAACAACCACGTAAGAGGGGGATATTTGTCAATATGAGAAAAATACAAGTAGAGGCATATATTTTCAATATGAGAAAATAACCCCATAAGAAGGGTATATTTGTCCATATTATAAAACAAACCCGTAAGAGGGATATATCTTTCAAAATGAGAAAACAACCTCTAAAAAGTGCTATATTTTATAATATGAGAAAACTACCCAATAAGAGGGGTATATTTGTCAATATGAAAAAACTAACCCGTAAGAGGGGTATATTTTTCAATATTAGAAAACAACCCCGGAAGAAGGGTATATTTGTAAATATTAAAAAACAACCCCACAAGAGGTGAAAACCACCTCGTCAGAGGGGTATATTTGTCAATATTAGAAAACAACCCCGTAAGTGGGGTATATTTGTCAGTATGAGAAAACAACCACGTAAGAGGGGTATATTTGTCAATACTAGAAAACAACCCCGTAAGAAGGATATATTTATCAATATGTGAAAGCAACCCCGTAAGAGAGATATATTTGTCAATATGAGAAAACAACCCCGTAAGAGGGGTATATTTATCAATATGAGAAAACAATCCCGTAAGAGGGTTATTTTTGTCAATATGAGAAAATAACCCCGTACGAGGGGTATATTTGTCAACATGATATAATAACCCCATAAGAGGGGTATAATTGTCAATATTAGAAAACAACAATGTAAGAGGGATATATCTTTCAAAATGAGAAAACAATCCCTAAAAAGTGGCATATTTTATATTACATGAGAAAACAACCAATTAAGGTGGTATATTTGTCAATATGAGAAAACTACCCCGACAAGGGTATATTTGTCAATATAAGAAAATATCCCCGTAAGAAGGGAACATTTGCCAATATTAGAAAACAACCCCGTAAGAGATGTATATTTATCAATTTGAGAAAACAACCCCGTAAGAGGGGTATTTTTGTCAATATGAGAAAACAACACCGTAAGAGGGGTATATTTGTCAATATTAGAAAATAACCCCGTAATTGGGCTATATCTTTCAAAATGAGAAAGCAACCCGAAAAGAATGGTATATTTGTCAATATGAGAAAACAACCTCGTAATAGGGGTATATTTATCAATATGAGAAAACAACCCCGCAAGAGGGGTGTATTTGTCAATATGAGAAAACAACCCCGTAAAAGGGGTATATTTGTCAATACCAGAAAACAACCTCCTGTAAAAGGGGCATTTTGAATGAGAAAAGCACCCAAAAATAGTGGTATATTTTTTAATAAGAGAAAACAACCCCGTAAGAGGGGTATACTTTAAAATATGAGAAAAGAACCCTATAAGAGGGATATATTTGTCAATATTAAAAAACAACGATATAAGAGGGGTAGATATGTAAATATGAGAAAATAACCCCGCAAGAGGGGTATATTTGTCAATATGTGAAAACAACCCCGTCAGAGGGGTATATATTGGCAATATTAGAAAACAACCCCGTAGGAGGGGTATATCGTTCATAGTGAGAAAACCTCCACAAAAAAATGATATATTTTTTAATATGAGAAAACATCCCCGTGAGAGGGGTATATTTGTCAGTATGAGAAAACTACCACGTAAGAGGGGTATAATTGTCAATACTAGAAAACAACCCCGTAAGAGGGGTATATCTTTCAGAATGAGAAAACAACCCTAAAAAAGTGATATATTTTTTAATATGAGAAAACAACCCCGTAAGAGGGGTACATTTAACAATATGAGAAAATAACCCCGTAAGAGGGGTATATTTGTCAATATTATAAAACAACCCCGTTAGAGGGATTTGTCTTTCAAAATGAGAAAACAACCCCTAAAAAGTGGTATATTTTATAATATAAGAAAACAACCCCGTAAGAGAGGTATATTTGTCAATATAAGAAAACAACCCCGTAAGAAGGTTATATTTGTCAATATGAGAAAAGATACCCCTTAAGAGGGGGATATTTGTCAATATGAGAAAATAACCCCGTATGAAGGGTATATTTGTCAAAATTATAAAACAACCCCGTAAAAGAGGTATATTTTATAATATGAGAAAAGAACCCCGTAAGAGGGGTATATTTGTCAACATGAGAAAACATCACCGTAAGAGGGGTATATTTGTCAATATGAGAAAACAACCACGTAAGAGGGGGATATTTGTCAATATGAGAAAACAACCACGTAAGAGGGGGATATTTGTCAATATGAGAAAACAACCACGTAAGAGGGGGATATTTGTCAATATGAGAAAAAATACAGTAAGAGGCATATATTTTCAATATGAGAAAATAACCCCATAAGAAGGGTATATTTGTCTATATTATAAAACAAACCCGTAAGAGGGATATATCTTTCAAAATGAGAAAACAACCTCTAAAAAGTGCTATATTTTATAATATGAGAAAACTACCCAATAAGAGGGGTATATTTGTCAATATGAAAAAACTAACCCGTAAGAGGGGTATATTTTTCAATATTAGAAAACAACCCCGGAAGAAGGGTATATTTGTAAATATTAAAAAACAACCCCACAAGAGGTGAAAACCACCTCGTCAGAGGGGTATATTTGTCAATATTAGAAAACAACCCCGTAAGTGGGGTATATTTGTCAGTATGAGAAAACAACCACGTAAGAGGGGTATATTTGTCAATACTAGAAAACAACCCCGTAAGAAGGGTATATCTTTCAGAATGAGAAAACGATCCTAAAAAAGTGGTTTAATTTTTAATATGAGAAAACAACCCCGTAAGAGGGTTATATTTGTCAATATAAGAGAACAACCTGCAAGAGGAGTATGTTTGTGAACATGAGAAACAACTCGTAAGGGGGTATTTTTGTCAATAGGAGAAAACAACCCCATAAGAAGGTTATATTTGTCAATATGAGAAAAGAAACCCCTTAAGAGGGGGGTATTTGTCAATATTAGAAAATAACCCCGTATGAAGGGTATATTTGTCAAAATTATAAAATAACCCCGTAAAAGAGGTATATTTTATAATATGAGAAAAGAACCCCGTAAGAGGGGTATATTTGTCAACATGAGAAAACATCACCGTAAGAGGGGTATATTTGTCAATATGAGAAAACAACCACGTAAGAGGGGGATATTTGTCAATATGAGAAAAAACACCGTAAGAGGCAAATATTTTCAATATGAGAAAATAACCCCATAAGAAGGGTATATTTGTCAATATTATAAAACAAACCCGTAAGAGGGATATATCTTTCAAAATGAGAAAACAACCTCTAAAAAGTGCTATATTTTATAATATGAGAAAACTACCCAATAAGAGGGGTATATTTGTCAATATGAAAAAACTAACCCGTAAGAGGGGTATATTTTTCAATATTAGAAAACAACCCCGGAAGAAGGGTATATTTGTAAATATTAAAAAACAACCCCACAAGAGGTGAAAACCACCTCGTCAGAGGGGTATATTTGTCAATATTAGAAAACAACCCCGTAAGTGGGGTATATTTGTCAGTATGAGAAAACAACCACGTAAGAGGGGTATATTTGTCAATACTAGAAAACAACCCCGTAAGAAGGGTATATCTTTCAGAATGAGAAAACGATCCTAAAAAAGTGGTTTAATTTTTAATATGAGAAAACAACCCCGTAAGAGGGTTATATTTGTCAATATAAGAGAACAACCCCGTAAGAGGAGTATGTTTGTGAACATGAGAAAACAACCCCGTAAGTGGGGTATTTTTATCAATAGGAGAAAACAACCCCATAAGAAGGTTATATTTGTCAATATGAGAAAAGAA
The DNA here is from genome assembly GCF_019578655.1 of Ricinus communis. Classification (NCBI taxonomy): domain Eukaryota; kingdom Viridiplantae; phylum Streptophyta; class Magnoliopsida; order Malpighiales; family Euphorbiaceae; genus Ricinus; species Ricinus communis. The sequence goes on along the minus strand of NC_063261.1, from coordinate 135,745 downwards.
ACCCCTTAAGAGGGGGATATTTGTCAATATTAGAAAATAACCCCGTATGAAGGGTATATTTGTCAAAATTAAAAAATAACCCCGTAAAAGAGGTATATTTTATAATATGAGAAAAGAACCCCGTAAGAGGGGTATATTTGTCAACATGAGAAAACAACACCGTAAGAGGGGTATATTTGTCAATGTGAGAAAACAACCCCGTAAGAGGGGAATATTTGTCAATATGAGAAAAAATCACCGTAAGAGGCGTATATTTTCAATATGAGAAAATAACCCCATAAGAAGGGTATATTTGTCAATATGATAAAATAAACCCGTAAAGGGATATATCTTTGAAAATGAGAAAACAACCTCTAAAAAGTGCTATATTTTATAATATGAGAAAACAACCCGGTAAAAGGGGTATATTTGTCAATATAAGAAAACAACCCCGTAAGAGGGGTATATTTTTCAATATTAGAAAACAACCCCGGAAGAAAGGTATATTTGTAAATATTAGAAAAGAACCCCGCAAGAGGGGTATATTTGTCAATATGTGAAAACCACCTCGTCAGAGGGGTATATTTGTTAATATTAGAAAACAACCCCGTAAGAGTGGTATATTTGTCAGTATGAGAAAAGAACCACGTAAGAGGGGTATGTTTGTGAACATGAGAAAACAACCCCGTAAGAGGAGTATATCTTTCAGAATGATAAAACGATCCCAAAAAAGTGGTTTAATTTTTAATACGAGAAAACAACCCCGTAAGAGGGGTATATTTATCAATATGAGAAAACAACCCCGTAAGAGGGGTATGTTTGTGAACATGAGAAAACAACCCCGTAAGAGGGGTATGTTTGTCAATAGGAGAAAACAACCCCGTAAGAAGGTTATATTTATCAATATGAGAAAAGAAACCCCTTAAGAGTGGGATATTTGTCAATATGAGAAAATAACCCCGTATGAAGGGTATATTTGTCAAAATTATAAAACAACCCCGTAAAAGAGGTATATTTTATAATATGAGAAAAGAACCCCATAAGAGGGGTATATTTGTCAACATGAGAAAACAACACCGTAAGAGGGGTATATTTGTCAATATGAGAAAACAACACCGTAAGAGGGGTATATTTGTCAATATGAGAAAACAACCCGTAAGAGGGGGATATTTGTCAATATGAGAAAAAAGCACCGTAAGAGGCGTATATTTTCAATATGAGAAAATAACTCCATAAGAAGGGTATATTTGTCAATATTATAAAACAAACCTGTAAGAGGGATATATCTTTCAAAATGAGTAAACAACCTCTAAAAAGTGCTATATTTTATAATATGAGATAACGACTCGGAAAAAGGGGTATATTTGTCAATATGAGGAAACAACCCCGTAAGAGGGGTATATTTTTCAATATTAGAAAATAACCCCGGAAGAAGGTATATTTATAAATATTAGAAAATAACCCCGCAAGAGGGGTATATTTGTCAATATGTGAAAACCACCTCATTAGAGGGGTATATTTGTTAATATTAGAAAATAACCCCGTAAGAGGGGTATATTTGTGAGTATGGGAAAACAACCACGTAAGAGGGGTATATTTGTCAATACTAGAAAACAACCCCGTAAGAGGGGTATATCTTTCAGAATGAGAAAACAATCCCAAAAAAGTGGTTTAATTTTTAATATGAGAAAACAACCGCGTAAGAGGGGTATATTTGTCAAGATGAGAAAACAACCCCGTAAGAGGGGTATGTTTGTCAACATGAGAAAACAACCCCGTAAGAGGGGTATGTTTGTCAATATGAGAAAGTAACCCCATAAAAGGGGTATATTTGTTAATATTATAAAATAACCCCGTAAGAGGGATATATCTTTCAAAATGAGAAAACAACCCCTAAAAAGTGGTATATTTTATAATTTGAGAAAACAACCCCATAAGAGGGTTATATTTGTCAATAATATAAAACAACCCCGTAAGAGGATATATCTTTCAAAATGACAAAACAACCCCTAAAAGGTGATGTATTTTATAATATTACAAAACAACACCGTAAGAGGGGTATATTTGTCAATATGACAAAATAACCCTGTAAGAGGGGTATATTTGTCAATATTAAAAAAAACCCCACAAGAGGGGTATATTTGTCCATATATGAAAACAACCCCATTAAAGGCGTATGTTTGTCAATATTAGAAAACAGCCCCCCTAAGAGGGGTATATTTGCAAATTTTAGAAAACAACCCCGCAAGAGGGGTATATTTGTTAATATATGAAAAAAAGCCCCGTTAGAGCGGTATGTTTGTCAATATTAGAAAACTACCCCGTAAGAGGGGTATATCGTTCATAATGAGAAAACACCCCTAAAAAAGTGTATATTTATAATAATAGAAAACATCCCCGTAAGAGGGGTATATTTATAAATACTAGAAAACAACCACGTAAGAGAGGTATATCTTTCAGAATGAGAAAACAACTCCAAAACAGTGGTATGTTTTTTAATATGAGAAAACAACCCCGTAAGAGGGGTACATTTGTCAATATGAGAAGATAACCCTATAAAAGGGGTATATTTGTCAATATTATAAAACAACTCTGTAAGAGGGGTATATTTGTCAATATGAGAAAACAACCCCGTAAGAGGGATATATTTATCAATATGAGAAAGCAACGCCGTAAGAGAGGTATATTTGTCAATATGAGAAAACAACCCCGTAAGAGGGTTATTTATGTCAATATGAGAAAACAACTGCGTACGAAGGGTATATTTATCAATATTAGAAAACAACCCCGTAAGTGGGCTATATCTTTCAAAATGAGAAAGAAACCTAAAAAAAGTGGTATATTTGTCAATATGAGAAAACAACCCCGTAAGAGGGGTATATTTGTCAATACGAGAAAACAACCCCGTAAGAGGGGTGTATTTGTCAATATGAGAAAACAACCCCGTAAGAGGGGTATATTTGTCAATATGAGAAAACAACCCCATAAGAGGGGTATATTTATCAATATGAGAAAATAACCCGTAAGAGGGGTATATTTGTCAACATGGGAAAACAACCCCATAAGAGGGGTATGTTTGTCAATATGAGAAAATAACCCCATAAAAGAGGTATATTTGTTAATATTATAAAACAACCCCGTAAGAGGGATATATATTTCAAAATAAGAAAACAACCCCTAGAAAGTGTTATATTTTATAATTTGAGAAAACAACCCCGTTAGAGGGGTATATTTGTCAATATGTGAAGATAACCCCGTAAGAAGATTATATTTGTCAATATTGTAAAACAACCCCGTAAGAGAGATATATCATTCAAAATGAGAAAACAACCCCTAAAAAGTTGTGTATTTTATAATATTACAAAACAACACCGTAAGAGGGGTATATTTATCAATATGAGAAAATAATCCCGTAAGAAGGTTATGTCTTTCAAAATGAGAAGAGAACCCCTAAAAAGTGGTATATTTGTCAATATGAGAAAACAACCCCGTAAGAGGGATATATTTATCAATATGAGAAAGCAACCCCGTAAGAGAGGTATATTTGTAAATATGAGAAAACAACCCCGTAAGAGGGTTATTTATGTCAATATGAGAAAACAACTGCGTACGAGGGGTATATTTGTCAATATGATAAAATAACCCCGTAAGAGGGGTATATTTGTCAATATTAGAAAACAAACCCCGTAAGAGGGATATATCTTTCAAAATGAGAAAACAATCCATAAAAAGTGGTATATTTTATATTATGAGAAAACAACCAATTAAGGGTGGTATATTTGTCAATATGAGAAAATAACCCCGTATGCGGGGTATATTTGTCAATATAAGAAAATATCCCCGTAAGAAGGGAACATTTGTCAATATTAGAAAACAACCCCGTAAGAGAGGTATATTTATCAATATGAGAAAACAACCCCGTAAGAGGGGTATTTTTGTCAATATGAGAAAACAACCCCATAAGAGGGGTATATTTGTCAATATTAGAAAACAACCCCGTAAGTGGGCTATATCTTTCAAAATGAGAAAGAAACCTAAAAAAAGTGGTATATTTGTCAATATGAGAAAACAACCCCGTAAGAGGGGTATATTATTTATCAATACGAGAAAACAACCCCGCAAGAGGGGTGTATTTGTCAATATGAGAAAACAACCCCGTAAGAGGGGTATATTTGTCAATATGAGAAAACAACCCTATAAGAGAGGTATATTTGTCAATATGAGAAAATAACCCCATAAAAGAGGTATATTTATTAATATTATAAAACAACCTCGTAAGAGGGATATATATTTCAAAATGAGAAAACAACCCCTAGAAAGTGGTATATTTTATAATTTGAGAAAACAACCCCGTAAGAGGGGTATATTTGTCAATATGTGAAGATAACCCCGTAAGAAGATTATGTTTGCCAATATTGTAAAACAACCCCGTAAGAGAGATATATCTTTCAAAATGAGAAAACAACCCCTAAAAAGTGGTGTATTTTATAATATTACAAAACAACACCGTACGAGGGGTATATTTATCAATATGAGAAAATAATCCCGTAAGAAGGATATGTCTTTCAAAATGAGAAGAGAACCTCTAAAAAGTGGTATATTTGTCAATATGAGAAAACAACCCCGTAAGAAGGATATATTTATCAATATGCGAAAACAACCCCGTAAGAGAGATATATTTGTCAATATGAGAAAACAACCCCGTAAGAGGGGTATATTTATCAATATGAGAAAACAATCCCGTAAGAGGTTTATTTTTGTCAATATGAGAAAATAACCCCGTACGAGGGGTATATTTGTCAACATGATATAATAACCCCGTAAGAGGGGTATAATTGTCAATATTAGAAAACAACAACGTAAGAGGGATATATCTTTCAAAATGAGAAAACAATCCCTAAAAAGTGGCATATTTTATATTATGAGAAAACAACCAATTAAGGGTGGTATATTTGTCAATATGAGAAAACTACCCCGTATGCGGGGTATATTTGTCAATATAAGAAAATATCCCCGTAAGAAGGGAACATTTGCCAATATTAGAAAACAACCCCGTAAGAGATGTATATTTATCAATTTGAGAAAACAACCCCGTAAGAGGGGTATTTTTGTCAATATGAGAAAACAACACCGTAAGAGGGGTATATTTGTCAATATTAGAAAATAACCCCGTAATTGGGCTATATCTTTCAAAATGAGAAAGCAACCCGAAAAGAATGGTATATTTGTCAATATGAGAAAACAACCCCGTAATAGGGGTATATTTATCAATATGAGAAAACAACCCCGCAAGAGGGGTGTATTTGTCAATATGAGAAAACAACCCCGTAAAAGGGGTATATTTGTCAATACCAGAAAACAACCCCGTAAAAGGGGTACATTTTTCAGAATGAGAAAAGCACCCAAAAATAGTGGTATATTTTTTAATAAGAGAAAACAACCCCGTAAGAGGGGTATACTTTAAAATATGAGAAAAGAACCCTATAAGAGGGATATATTTGTCAATATTAAAAAACAACGATATAAGAGGGGTAGATATGTAAATATGAGAAAATAACCCCGCAAGAGGGGTATATTTGTCAATATGTGAAAACAACCCCGTCAGAGGGGTATATTTGTCAATATTAGAAAACAACCCCGTAGGAGGGGTATATCGTTCATAGTGAGAAAACAACCACAAAAAAATGATATATTTTTTAATATGAGAAAACATCCCCGTGAGAGGGGTATATTTGTCAGTATGATAAAACTACCACATAAGAGGGGTATAATTGTCAATACTAGAAAACAACCCTGTAAGAGGGGTATATCTTTCAGAATGAGAAAACAACCCCAAAAAAGTGATATATTTTTTAATATGAGAAAATAACCCCGTAAGAGGGGTATATTTGTCAATATTATAAAACAACCCCGTTAGAGGGATTTGTCTTTCAAAATGAGAAAACAACCCCTAAAAAGTGGTATATTTTATAATATAAGAAAACAACCCCGTAAGAGGGGTATATTTGTCAATATAAGAAAACAACCCCGTAAGAAGGTTATATTTGTCAATATGAGAAAAGATACCCCTTAAGAGGGGGATATTTGTCAATATGAGAAAATAACCCCGTATGAAGGGTATATTTGTCAAAATTATAAAACAACCCCGTAAAAGAGGTATATTTTATAATATGAGAAAAGAACCCCGTAAGAGGGGTATATTTGTCAACATGAGAAAACATCACCGTAAGAAGGGCATATTTGTCAATATGAGAAAACAACCACGTAAGAGGGGGATATTTGTCAATATGAGAAAAAATACCGTAAGAGGCATATATTTTCAATATGAGAAAATAACCCCATAAGAAGGGTATATTTGTCTATATTATAAAACAAACCCGTAAGAGGGATATATCTTTCAAAATGAGAAAACAACCTCTAAAAAGTGCTATATTTTATAATATGAGAAAACTACCCAATAAAAGGGGTATATTTGTCAATATGAAAAAACAAACCCGTAAGAGGGGTATATTTTTCAATATTAGAAAACAACCCCGGAAGAAGGGTATATTTGTAAATATTAGAAAACAACCCCACAAGACGGGTATATTTGTCAATATGTGAAAGCCACCTCGTCAGAGGGGTATATTTGTCAATATTAGAAAACAACCCCGTAAGTGGGGTATATTTGTCAGTATGAGAAAACAACCACGTAAGAGGGGTATATTTGTCAATACTAGAAAACAACCCCGTAAGAAGGGTATATCTTTCAGAATGAGAAAATGATCCTAACAAAGTGGTTTAATTTTTAATATGAGAAAACAACCCCGTGAGAGGGTTATATTTGTCAGAATGAGAAAATGATCCTAACAAAGTGGTTTAATTTTTAATATGAGAAAACAACCCCGTGAGAGGGTTATATTTGTCAATATAAGAGAACAACCCCGTAAGAGGAGTATGTTTGTGAACATGAGAAAACAACTCCGTAAGTGGGGTATTTTTGTCAATAGGAGAAAACAACCCCATAAGAAGGTTATATTTGTCAATATGAGAAAAGAAACCCCTTATGAGGGGTATATTTGTCAATATGAGAAAACAACACCGTAAGAGGGGTATATTTGTCAATATGAGAAAACAACCCGTAAGAGGGGGATATTTGTCAATATGAGAAAAAAGCACCGTAAGAGGCGTATATTTTCAATATGAGAAAATAACCCCATAAGAAGGGTATATTTGTCAATATTATAAAACAAACCCGTAAGAGGGATATATCTTTCAAAATGAGAAAACAACCTCTAAAAAGTGCTATATTTTATAATATGAGATAACAACTCAGAAAAAGGGGTATATTTGTCAATATGAGGAAACAACCCCGTAAGAGGGGTATATTTTTCAATATTAGAAAACAACCCCGGAAGAAGGTATATTTGTAAATATTAGAAAAGAACCCCGCAAGAGGGGTATATTTGTCAATATGTGAAAACCACCTCATCAGAGGGGTATATTTGTTAATATTAGAAAATAACCCCGTAAGAGGGGTATATTTGTGAGTATGGGAAAACAACCACGTAAGAGGGGTATATTTGTCAATACTAGAAAACAACCCCGTAAGAGGGGTATATCTTTCAGAATGAGAAAACAATCCCAAAAAAGTGGTTTAATTTTTAATATGAGAAAACAACCCCGTAAGAGGGGTATATTTGTCAAGATGAGAAAACAACCCCGTAAGAGGGGTCTGTTTGTCAACATGAGAAAACAACCCCGTAAGAGGGGTATGTTTGTCAATATGAGAAAATAACCCCATAAGAGGGGTATATCTTTCAAAATGAGAAAACAATCCCAAAAAAGTGGTTTAATTTTTAATATTAGAAAACAACCCTGTAAGAGGGGTAAATTTGTCAAGATGAGAAAACAACCCCGTAAGAGGGGTATGTTTGTCAACATGAGAAAACAACCCCGTAAGAGGGGTATGTTTGTCAATATGAGAAAATAACCCCATAAAAGGGGTATATTTGTTAATATTATAAAATAACCCCGTAAGAGGGATATATCTTTCAAAATGAGAAAACAACCCCTAAAAAGTGGTATATTTTATAATTTGAGAAAACAACCCCATAAGAGGGGTATATTTGTCAATATTATAAAACAACCCCGTAAGAGGATATATCTTTCAAAATGAGAAAACAACCCCTAAAAAGTGATGTATTTTATAATATTACAAAACAACACCGTAAGAGGGGTATATTTGTCAATATGAGAAAACAACCCTGTAAGAGGGGTATATTTGTCAATATTAAAAAAAACCCCATAAGAGGGGCATATATTTAAATATTAGAAGACAACCCCACAAGAGGGGTATATTTGTCAATATATGAAAACAACCCCATTAAAGGCGTATGTTTGTCAATATTAGAAAACAGCCCCCCTAAGAGGGGTATATTTGCAAATATTAGAAAACAACCCCGCAAGAGGGGTATATTTGTTAATATATGAAAGAAAACCCCGTTAGAGCGGTATGTTTGTCAATATTAGAAAACTACCCCGTAAGAGGGGTATATCGTTCATAATGAGAAAACACCCCTAAAAAAGTGTATATTTGTAATAATAGAAAACATCCCCGTAAGAGGGGTATATTTGACAGTATGAGAAAGCAACCACGTAAGAGGGGTATATTTGTAAATACTAGAAAACAACCACGTAAGAGAGGTATATCTTTCAGAATGAGAAAACAACTCCAAAACAGTGGTATGTTTTTTAATATGAGAAAACAACCGTAAGAGGGGTACATTTGTCAATATGAGAAGATAACCCTATAAAAGGGGTATATTTGTTAATATTATAAAACAACTCTGTAAGAGGGGTATATTTGTCAATATGAGAAAACAACCCCGTATGAAGGGTATATTTATCAATATGAGAAAACAACCCCGCAAGAGGGGTGTGTTTGTCAATCTGAGAAAACAACCCCGCAAGAGGGGTGTATTTGTCAATACTAGAAAACAACCCCGTAAGAGGGGTATATCTTTTAGAATGAGAAAACAACCCAAAAAAACTTGTATATTTTTTAATAAGAGAAAACAACCCCGTAAGAGGGGTATATTTGTCAAATATGAGAAAAGAACCCCGTAAGAGGGGTATATTTGTCAATATTAGAAAACAACACCGTAAGAGGGGTATATATGTCAATATTAGAAAACAACCTCGTAAGAGGGGTATAATTGTGAATATTAGAAAACAACCCCGCAAGAGGGGTATATTTGTCAATATATGAAAACAATCCCGTCAGAGGAGTATATTTGTCAAAATCAGAAAATAACCCCGTAAGAGGGATATATCGTTAATAATGAGAAAACAATCCCAAAAAAGTGGTATATTTTTTAATATGAGAAAACATCCCCGTAAGAGGGGTATATTTGTTAGTATGAGAAAACAACCACGTAAGATGGGTATATTTGTCAATACTAGAAAACAACCCCATAAGTGAGGTATATCTTTCAGAATAAGAAAACAACTCCAAGAAAGTGATATATTTTTTAATATGAGAAAACAACCCCGTAAGAGGGGTATATTTGTCAATATGAGAAGACAACCCCGTAAGAGGGGTATATTTGTTAATGTTACAAAACAACCCCGTAAGAGGGATATATCTTTAAAATGAGAAAACAACCCAAAAAAAGTGGTATATTTTATAATATGAGAAAACAATCCCGTAAGAATGGTATATTTATCAATATGAGAAAACAACCCCGTAAGAGGGGAATATTTGTAAATATTAGAAAATAACCCCGCAAGGGGGTTATATTTGTCAATATGTGAAAACAACCCCGTAAGAGCGGTATATTTGTCAATACTAGAAAATAACCCCACAAGAGGGATATATCTTTCAAAATGAGAAAACAACCCCTAAAAAGTGGTATATTTTATAATATGAGAAAACAACCCCGTAAGAGGGGTATATTTGTCAATATGAGAAAACAGCCACGTAAGACCGGTATATTTGTCAATATTAGAAAACAAGCTCGTAAGAGAGGTCTATTTGTCAATATGTGAAAACAACCCCATAAGTGGAGTATATTTATCAATATTAGAAAATAACCCCGTATGTGGGCTATATCTTTTAAAATGAGAAAACAACCCTAAAAGAGTGGTATATTTTTTATATGAGATAACATCCCCGTAAGAGGGTTATATTTGTCAATATGAGAAAACAACAACGCAAGAGGGGTACATTTGTCAATACTAGAAAACAACCCCGTAAGAGAGCTATATCTTTCAGAATGAGGAAACAACACCAAAAATGTGGTATATTTTTCAATATGTGAAAACAATCCCGTGAGATGGTTATATTTTTCAATATGAGAAAATAATCCCGGCAGAGGAGTATATTTGTCAATACGAGAAAACAACCCCGTAAGAGGGGTATATTTGTCAATATGTGAAAACATCCCCGTTAGAGGGCTATATTTGTCAATATGTGAAAACAACCCCGTAAGTGGGGTATATTTATCAATGTGAGAAAATAATCCCGGAAGAGGGGTCTATTTGTGAATATGAGAAAATAACCCCGTTAGAGGGGTATATTTGTTAATATTATAAAACAACCCCGTAAGAGGGATGTTTCTTTCAAAATGAGAGAACAACCCCTAAAAAGTGGTATATTTTATAATATGACAAAACAACCAAGTAAGAGTGGTATATTTGTGAATATGAGAAAACAACCCCGTAAGAGTGGTATATTTGTCAGTATTAGAAAACAACCCTGTAAGAGGGCTATATCTTTCAAAATGAGAAAACAACCCCTAATAAGTGGTATATTTTATAATATGAGAAAACAAACCCGTAAGAGGGGTATATTGGTCAATTTTAGAAAATAAACCCGTAAGAGGGGTATATTTGTCAATACGAGAAAACAACCCCGTTAGTGGGGTATATCTTTCGGAATGGGAAAACAACCCCAAAAAACTGGTATATTTGTCAATATGAGAAAAAACCCCGTAAGAGGGGTATAGTTATTAATTTGAGAAAACAACCTAGCAAGCGGGGTGTATTTATATGATAAAACAACCCCGTAAGAGGGGTATATTTCTCAATATGAGAAAGTAATCCCATAAGAGGGGTATATTTGTCAATATAAGAGAACAACCCTGTAAGAGGGCTAAATTTGTCAATATTAGAAAACAACCCCGTAAGAGGAGTATATTTGTCAAAATCAGAAAACAATCCCGTAAGATGGGTATATTTGTCAATATTGCAAAACAACCCTGTTAGAGGGATATACCTTTCAAAATGAGAAAACAACCCTAAAAAACTAGTATATTTGTCAATATGAGAAAACAACCCCGTAAGAGGGGTATATTTATCAATTTGAGAAAACAACCTAGCAAGAGGGGTATATTTGTCAATATGACAAAACAACCCCGTAAGAGGGGTATATTTGTCAATATTAGAAAACAACCCCGTAAGAGGGCTACATCTTTCAGAATGAGAAAACAACCCCAAAAAATTGGTATATTTGTCAATATCAGAAAATAACCCAGTAAGAGGGGTATATTTGTCAATATGACAAAACTGTCACGACCAACTCTGTGGACCCATGACCGGCACTAGGGAATGGGTAGGCTTAAGGCCACCGAATCCCGTACTAACTCAATCAAATCTCATCTCAAATTAATATTATTAAAGCCACAAATAATCTTAATAGTTATATTTTACATATTTCATTCCCGCTGTAAAAATCAGCGAGACCAAACTCAAAATTACCAACGATACCTCTACTATTACTACTGCGGAGAATCTAAGATTTTTACAATTTAACGTACCAAATTAAATACACCACCCGATGATGAAGAAGTCGGGTTACTGAGTAAGAGTCACGGGAAGACTAACAGTCACGAATCAAGAATAAAGAATGGAGACCGCCACCGAGAGTGAGCTAAAATCAAATAATCTGGGGACTATTGCATTTTTCACAGATAATATAGATTATTCGAATCAGTATATCAACCATACACATAAATACTAATCATACTATAATCATACCATAATTAATAAATAAATAAAAATATATTTTTACTTTTACGGACGAAAGGGCTCAAGAGAACCCTAACCCCAAATTCTAGTAGCCTTTTGGCTCTCTTAATCTAATAAGATCGGGCGCCCAGAGAGCAATGCTCGATCAGACCTACCTAGTCCGTCACTTAAGTATCCAAATAAGCCAAGGCAGAGAGCAATGCTCGACCAGGGACCTTTACTCCCAGATCTCATTCCAATAGATCGCCGCCTAGAGAGTGAAGCTCGACTAGGGTCCTTAACCCCGGTCCGGTCACTTAATATTCACTATCTGCCTAAGCCTTTCAGCTCTTTATTCCAATAAGACCAAAGAGCAATTCGACTAGGACCCACTTACCTACCGTCACTATATCCAAATAAGCCGCATACCAGAGAGCAATGCTCGACCAGGGACCTTACCTCCCAGTGAATTTACTCAAATCAGCCTAGAAAGCCATGCTCGACCGTGGGCAAAACACATAATAATCTTATTACCTGTACATGATCATTACCTATGGCAGCACGCGTCCCGATGTAACCCATCAGGTGGCATGTTCTACGAAAGCCACATTCCCAAATCGCAATCATCACATTTAATAAATATCATTGTCTAATGAAATCATTCAACACATATTGAAATAAAGATTAAAAATTTAGGGTAAAGCAACGTGCAATTCGTGTGGAAAAATAATAATATTTGTATTATTATAACGTTACTAATAATAATTATTGTATTATTTTTAATAATTAATAATCAAGTGCAATTATTTATATTGCGATACTAATCATCATATTACGCATAAATTTCTAAAATAGCATATTACATTTAGACTTAGCAATAGTGCAATGATTAAGTGACTTTAACTCACTGATTTGGCGACCTCCTAGCTCGCCTCCGGCCCCGCTTGAGCGAAATAATGCATAAATCATCTAATCACGGAAAAATAATTTATCAAAGCTGAAATAATCGATCATTAATCCTAGTTCTAGACTCCTAGGACTAACTGTCTAAGAATCCCGATTCGGGAGAATTCTACCGAAAATCCGGCAGAACCTCCCCTACAACACGGACATTTACCCCCCGTAAAACGGGTCCAGGACCTGCCAGAAAAACACTAGAAATATCCAACAATTTAACACAACGGGAGTCGGGTCCTCAAGACCACTAATTTCCCGACTCCACTACATAGCACAAAAATCACGAGGCAGGCAAACCGATAGACAATTATTTTTGACTCACAAATATCAAATACTCAACACAAAACAATAAGCACGAATTAAATCAAAGAATTTCCAAAAATTAACGGGCCAGAGAAAATTACCGAAAAACTCGATTGCTCGGTCGACTCGCCTCCAACCGCCGGAGTCCGATCGACGATCCGAACTCACCATCGGACTCAAAACGACGCACTGATGACGATCCCTGCTTTTGATTTTCCGATCTGACCCCCATTCATCCTGAGAGATTTGCGAACGATCTCGGTTATCGATTCGCAAACGAGGTCTGATCGCCATGAAACCGGTGCCATTGTGAAGCTTAAGCTGAGGAGAGTTGGGATACGTCCTCCGATCGTCCATCCTCCGCCGGAGCTCACCGAAAAAGCCAGAGAACGTGGCTGCCACCACAAATTTCACTTTGCCGGATCTTGCAACTTCGGCCACCCTAGGCGTCATCGCTACTGCCAAAAGAGAGCCCTCGCCGAGAGGAGCGGATCGCCACTGAGATAGGCCAAAAAGGCCGCCAGAAACGGCTAGAACGGCCTCTAAGCCGGGCCGCCTCATGCTTTCGCCGACACCACCGAGCACGCCGGCCACCTGCGCCACGACGCACATTACTGGGCCCGCTTTTGCCCCCTGGTCGCTGGCACCGACGCCGCAGCCCACCTCTTTCTTCTTCTTCACGCGTTCTCTCTCCCCGATCTCCTTTCTTTTCTTTCTTCTCCATATCAACATTAGGCCCCTGAACTTTTCCTTATCACAATTTTATCCCTGAACTTTCTTAATTAATTACAATTTCATCCTGCAAAATTTCTAATTAACCCCCAAACTTCTTTTTAGCCTTTCAATTAAGCCCTTAACTAATTAATTTGGGCCAAATTAGAATTATTGAAAATACACAATTACATAAATACCCCTGCCGACACATTTATTTATAAAAATACCAAACATCCAAATTTCCATTAAAACCCATATTAATGAAATTACACTTTTAAATCCTCATCCAAAAATAAATTTTCAATTTAGTATTAACATAATTAATTTAAATAATCAATTTGTTAAATATTTTCCAACTTAAAATTAAATACCACTAGCTAATTAAAGTACCAATTTTTCCAAAATTCTTTTAACCACAGGCTGTGAAAGCGTGAGTCTGGTTACCAACGCCACGAACTTAGATCTAAATCTTCACTGCTTATTATTTTCTTCTATTTCCTAGATCTCGTTCTTAATTTGGTATCAGAGCCAATTGGGTTCCGGGATTAGAAGCATATCTACATTATAAAGATTTTACATTCATTTTAGATCGCATCAAAGTTTCCTATAGGCAAGTTCCGCTCAATTTATGCAGCAGTAAGTCCCGACGACAGTGTGGCAAAGAAGCCGAGAGCCGTGGTCCGAGCTTGTCTAGAAAGTTATTTTGGTTTAGGTTAAAATGAATTTAGAACCTTTCTTCCCAGAGATCTTCTTCTTTCAAATTCTTCCGCCTCCGAATCATCGAGGTACAAGGTTCAGTAAATAGTGAAGAAATCACTATTGAAGATTTTTCAAAGCATATTGACGATTGGGAAATACCCAAAGTCCAAAAGACACAAATTTATGAGTTTTTAAAGTTTCCTCTCTTCAAAACTGATTTTACGATCAAGACTGAAGAAAGAGATATCCAAATTTCAAAGCCTTTTGAAGAGATTTATCTCTTAAATCCAAAGACCCTCCAAAAGCATATGGAAAAGGATTATAAGTATATCCACATAGGTCTAGTCCGGTAGGTATTAAGCCCCTTACCGTGAGAAGGTCTAGATACTTCCATATTAGCAAAATTCTGTGGATGCTAGGTTTATAAATTTCTATGATTCCCTGTTAGGAACTGTTGAGTCGAGCCTCAATAAAGGACCTATTTCTTTCAATTGTTTTCCAAATATCACGATTTCTTTAAACGATAAAAATGTTTTAAAGAGCATCGTTCTTCAAATCAAAACCCACAATTACAAAATGCTTGAAGGATCTATTCTGATAGCATTAATTTTCAAAATTCATTACAAAGCTATGATTTCTGCCTTTGGTTCCAAACACAAGCTTCACTCACCAAAAGGAGAAACGTTGTTCCTACAAACAGATATATCCAAATCCAACGCAACTATTCCAAAAACCATTCAATGGAAAGACATTACACTTCCAGAAGAATGGATCCTTGAAGGTGCAACCCAACCTACTTCTCCAAAGCAAACAGAACCAAACACAAACCTCAAACACATAGCCCAATACCCAGATGGAAAGGTAAAAATCACATTCAACAGAAAATCAACCTCCTCTAGATTTTCTGATGATGGTTCTTCAACCTCAACCATAGATATTGGAAGGGTATCCAAAATTCCTTCTGTTATCTATGCCCCTTACAAAGAACCAATTCCATCTCAAACACAACCTAGATTTTCAACATCTGATATTCCAAAAACACTCCAAAATGTTGATTACCAAAGCAACATCCCCGCATCACTTTACACCGATCCAAAGAAAGATGACGAAGATATAGAGATAACCTCACCCCATCTTCACCATCACCATCTAGGCCATTACCCAAAACCTTGGGCCAGAGATCAACATGATTTCAAAAGAGTTCAAATTGATAAAAAACTCTTGCATGAAGATTTCTATTCAAAGAAAAACCATCTTAAGAAACTTTGGTTTTTAAGAATTTTTTAAAAGAAAAAATAGTATTCAGGAAAAATACTATCAATTTTGCATTCAAAACAAAGCCCAAATCAAATTTTTGATTGGTTTCAAATTTAATCGCAAAGAAAATGGTATACTTTATCCCTTTAAGGATAAGACCATTAGTCCCGCCACAAAGGAGTGAACAAAGCCCCCGAGTGGAAGGTAGGAGAAACCTAATCATCTGGGCCCGAACATCCTCCCTTAGGAAGTTAACCATTCCTTATGGAGAAAGTGAGATAGAGGCTACCCCTTACAAATTGGTAGGCGAAGACCTTGAAAAGAATGTCAAGAATATTGTTCAATGTGAACAATTATTCAACACCGTCTAAACACTATAGGAAAACAACCGGTTAGAATAGAAAACCGGATTCAAAAGCCCCCTGTAGTGGTGACATCTCCAATCCCCAAAGATCGGGTCAACCAAAAGAGTCGAACTACCGGAAAAGCTTAAAAACCCCGTTTTAAGCCATAGCAAAGCCGAGCCAAGACCATTTCCAAAAGCAAACCGAGTTTGCCAAAGCAACAGAGAACATTTAAGTAGATTAGCAACCTCCGAGTCGTCCAAAATCTAGTGCCGGATACTCCTCAAAGCAAGAGGGAATATCGTTGCAATAGGACAAGCCCAAAGCGATGAATCAAATGATTCAGAGCTTGAAAGCCCCATTCCAAAACCCTTCAACATCAATGATTAGGAATCCAAGCCCCTAGATTGACCTAGAATACTCCTAGGAGTACCGCTCCAGGATCTAGGAATCGAAATAGAAATAACATCCTAACCCGCCTAGATTTAATGCCTCCTCCGTCTATGAATGGAATATAGATGGAATGTCTGAATACAACATCCTTGGTCTCTTACAACAGATGACCATTGCAGCCAATGCCTACAAAACCCAAAGTGGTACCTCCGATAGAGCCATTGCTGAGCTCCCGAGAAATGGATTTTCCGGCCGCTAAAAGGATGGTGGGATTATCATCTCACTCAAGCACAAAGAACTCCAAATCCTAGGTGCTATCCAAACTACGGAAGAAGGAACTCCCATTCTAGATGAAATAGGAAATCCGATTGAGGATGCAGTGTCAACTCTAATCCTCACTATTTCCCTTCATTTCATAGGAGACCCTTCTCTGCTCAAAGACAAAAATGCGAGCTCCTTAGCAACCTTACCTATAAGAAGCTTAGCAACTTCCAAAGTTATAAAGACACTTTCCTAACCAGAGTCATGCTTAGGGAAGATTCTAGCCAACCTTTCTAGAAAGAAAAGTTCTTAGCCGGTTTACCTAAGATTTTAGGTGAAAGAGTTAGGAATACCATAAGAGAAGCCCATAACGGTCAAATCCCTTATGATTTCTACACTTATGGTGAGTTAGTTAGTCTAACCCAGAAAGAAGGTTTAAAGATTTGTCATGACCTTAAGCTTCAAAGACGTCAAATGGGAGATGAAAAGACTAGGCAGGAACTAGGTAGTTTCAGAATCCGCCCTGAGTACAACCCAATAGAGCCCGTGTCTAGTTGCAAAGGGAAATGCAAAGTTGATTCTTATTCAAAATCTTTCAAAAAGAAACGATTTTCAAAATACAGAAAGCCTTCTAAAAGCAAGGAGAATTTCTATAAAAAACCATCTTCTTCTAAATTTCATTCTAAATTTCCAAAGAAAGATTCCAAAAAAGATTTTTCAAAAATTACATGCTTTAAATGTGGTAAGAAAGACCATACTTCGAAGTATTGTAAGTTTTCCAAAAGACTACTTGAGCTTCAAATAGAAGAAGAAGTTTTGCAAAAGATTTCTGCTCTTCTAGTTGATTCATCTGAATCAGAGTTCTCAAACAGTGAGGAAGAATTTCAAATTGATGAAATCAAAACCTCAACTGATAGTTCCGAGATGATTCGGAGAGCTCTTCAAAGAACATTAATATGCTCACTAGGCAACAAGAAGCTCTTCTTGAGGTCAGAAAGCATATTAGTGATCCTCTTATTCAAAAGCAGGGTTTTAAAAGAGATTTTAAAAACTGAATCTCCGGTTCCTTCTTCTAGTAAGAATACTTATGATCTTACTATGATTTTGGACAAAAGGAAGAAGTCAAAAAACCCTCTTCCTACTGTTCAGGAACTCTAGAAGGAGATTAGAACCATCAAAACAGAACTCAAAGAGTTGAAAGAAAAACAACAAAATGATTATGTTTTGCTCCAAAGCCCGATCCTCAAATGTATTGAATAGTGATTCCGATTCCGATGAGGAAAATGATTTTCAAAACCTCAAGTTCCCGAAATGTTCCCCGAAAACTTTATCAATGTTTTAAAGGAAATTACTTCAAGAAAATATTTGATTCAAATAAAGCTTGTTTTCCCTGGTGATTTCCGGATAGAAACCATCGCCTTGTTTGATCTGAGGAGCGGACCTCAATTGTATCAATCGCGAATCGGTTCCTAAAAGGTTTCATCAAGAAACCAAAGAAAGGCCGACTTCGTACCAATTCTTTAAAGATTAAGATTGCCGGTAAAACTGAAGCCGCAATTCTTAATAATAACATTGCTTTAAAGAATGTTTTTATTCTTACAAAGGATCTTCAAAGAAATCTTAGGGACTCCGCTTATCAATTTGATAACTCCCTTTAAAGTGACAACTTCTGGAATCATTTTCAAAGCTAAAGATTCAAAGATTGTTTTTCCTTTCTAGAAAAACCAAAAAGAGAAATTTGAATCTTATCAAAGCACATTCCATTTACAATTTTGAAATCAATGCTTTGATCAAAGGTAAACAAACCCATCTTTCTCATCTTCAACAAGATGTGGGTTTGAAGAGAATCCTAGATCAACTGCAAAATGATTTTATTCAAAGAAAAAATTCTGATTTTCAAATGAAGATTGAGAATGAACTCTGTTCTGATCTTCCAAATGCTTTTTGGAATCGAAAGCAACATATGGTAGATTTGCCATATGAAAACGATTTTTCAGATAAGCAAATCCCTACTAAAGCCAGACCCATTCAGATGAATGAGTCTTTAGAAAGCCATTGCAGATTAGAGATTAAAGATCTTGAGTCTAAAGGTTTAATTTCAAAGTCTAGATCACCTTGGTCTTGTGCAGCTTTCTATGTCAATAAGAATAGCGAGATAGAAAGAGGAACTCCTAGGCTAGTGATCAACTACAAACCTTTAAACAAAGCTCTTAAATGGATTAGGTATCCCATTCCAAATAAGAAAGATCTTTTACAAAAACTGCATTCTGCATTCATCTTTTCAAAGTTTGACATGAAATCAGGATTTTGGCAAATCCAGATTGATCCAAAGGATCGGTACAAAACGGCGTTTACAGTTCCATTCGGTCAATATGAGTGGAATGTGATGCCTTTTGGATTAAAAATGCCCTTCCGAATTTCGAAATCATGAATGACATTTTTAATCCATTTTCAAAGTTCTGCATTATCTACATAGATGATGTTTTAATCTTTTCAAATTTCATTGAACAGCATTTTAAACACCTAGAAACGTTTTTCTATATTGTTAAGAAAAATAGTTTAGTGGTTTCAAAGTCTAAGATATCTCTTTTTCAAACGAAAATTAGATTTCTTGGTCATTACATCTCTCGGGGTACAATAACTCCAATTGAGAGATCACTTGCATTCACTTCAAAGTTTCCAGATAAAATTTTGGAAAAAACTCAGCTTCAAAGATTTCTTGGTAGTTTAAATTATGTCATGGATTTTTATCCTAATTTAAACTGTCTCGCAAAGCCCCTGCATGATAGGCTAAGGAAAAACCCTCCTCCTTGGTCTGATCAGCATACAAAGATAGTCCAAAGCATTAAAAAACAAATTTTAGAAATTCCTTGCCTACATCTAGCTGATCCTTCTGCATTTAAGATTGTAGAAACGGATGCATCAGAGTTAGGATATGGTGGGATTCTAAAGCAAGTTCAAAATTCCAAAGAATGTATTGTCCAGTTTACTTACCTTCAACGGAATGATACCCAAAAGAATTATTCTACTATCAAAAAGGAAATCCTTTCGATAGTTCTCTGTATTTCTAAATTTCAAAGCGATCTTTTAAATCAAAAATTTCTTTTAAGGATTGATTGCAAGTCTGCAAAAGAAGTTTTACAAAAAGATGTCCAAAATATAGCCTCGAAACAGATTTTCGCCCGTTGGCAAGCTATCTTATCTGTTTTTGATTTTGAGATTGAATTTATTCGAGGAGAATCAAATTCTATTCCTGACTTTCTAACCAGAGAGTTCTTACAAAAACAGGAGTGATACAAAATGCCAAGAAAATCGAAGGCCAAAGAAGAAAAGTCTACGGCTAGTTCAAAGCCGGCCCATATTCAAAGCCCAGCGAAGGAAGTTCTCCCTTCAACTTCAAAGCCCATCAGAACTTGGACTGAGATAATCCAAGAAGAAATTGATCAACCGGATCCAGTTCAAAAAATGGATCCTTCCAAAGCTGATCAAACCCGACAAATTCAGGAGTGGCTTGCCCAGCAAGACCCTGAATTCATTCAAAGGATGGAAGAATACAAAAGACAAATGGTTCAATCCCTGTCTGAACCATCCTCAAAACAAATTATTCTAAAGCCAGAAGCAACTCCAAAGTCGTCCTCTTCCTCTACAAAGGGTAAAGGTATACTTTCTATCCCTTTTTAAAATACCGAGATAGAGATTTTCCCTCCAAATCTATCTCAAAGTTCAAACAGTTTTTCAAAGCCAAACTCTCAGGAGATTGTTTTGAGTCAATCAAAACGTTTTAAATCAAATGAGTATTTGGAAAAACCGATTTTTCAAAACGTTTTAACCATTGAGGAAGGATTCTGTATAGAAAGCCCCTCCAAATTGGTTTCAAAGATTTTCCCTCCAGGATGGTTTTTCAAACCCTGGAACACTTCAAAGCCGCAGTCTTACTACCAGTCAATCCTCGAGGTTACTGGTTCTGCAAAGTTCAAACATTTCAAAAAAGACAAAGCCCATAAAGACCCTGCATATTCAACATGCACAATTCAAAGAATCCTTCACCCGTCTGATTGGGGTATGGATTTACACTCTCCTCGTTCCTTTCTCACTTCTATCAAAAGAACCTACCCTTCCAACTTAAACACCTCTTTTTCTTATTGGGATTACCAGCAAGCCTGGTTCAATACCTTTCTTATCCAAAACGAAGGAAGAAGCCACTCCTGGCTATTCTACTTCGACACCAGTCTTATCCAAACTTCTAAAATCTCTTATTGGTTCAAACAGTGGTGGAATTACTACGGTAATGTACCTGAGACCATCATCCCTGAGGTCTTACCTCTGTTCAACCTTTTCAAAGAAAATTATAAACCAAACTCAATAGAAAGGCGTTTTCCCCCGCTTCTTCTATTTTGTTCAAACTTCTTTCTGCCCTGGGTATGTGTATGGTACTTTCACTTCAATCTCCTTCCAGATGGTGAAATTACACTTATCCGCAGATTCAAAGTAAAATGGTGGGATAAATTCAACCACCAGGACAAACTGTCTCTAAAAGCCGTCCAAAACTTCCTGACCAAACATAACTTCTTGCCTCCTCCTAAAGAACAAACAACGTTCTTGGCACAGAAGTCTTTTCTTCTTCCAAAGCTTGCTGCTGCCCAAACCGAAGAAGATTTCCTACAACTAATAAAACAGTTGTCTGAAACAGCTTCTTCTAAAGGCAAATCCAAAGCCTCTTCATCGTCCTCATCTAGTGACAGTACTGCTGCATTTGATCTGGATGATTCAGCTGGAGACGATTTTTATGGGATATTCAAAGTCTCATAAATATTATCTCCTTCTTTAAAGCCCATGGGTTGAAAACCAGAAATGGTAGCCCAAGGTTGTTTGTGTTGGGCCAAAAAGCCCACATTAAAACCCAAAAGAAAAAGAAAAAGAAAAGAAAAGAAAAGAAAAAGACAAAAGACAAAAGAAAAAGAAAAGTCAAAAAGGCAAAAGATTCTTTCAAAGCATGGCCGACAACTTTTTCAAAAGATGGTTGGTATTATCACAAGTCTCCAAAGTGTGTGAAGCATTATCACAAAAATCCAAAGACAAGTGGAAGACAAGTGGAATCATTTCTACTCCACTAACTAAAGCATCCAAAGCCCGTGACGGGTATCCAAAGCTCCAAGACCTCTATATATAGAGGAGTCCTCCAAAGAAGAACTCAGAACTTAGAAGAGAGAAGAAAGCATTCTAGAGAGAGAAGCTCTTCTGTTATCTCGTTCTCACAGAAGATATTAGAGTGAAAAGAGTGAGTAAGAGAGAGAGAAATCTTGTAACTCCTCTTGTAAGTCTATATTCTTCTTGTTTCAAAGTTTTACAAAGTTGTATGTTTGTTTAAAGCTTTCAAAGTTGTTTATATGTTCATGTTCAAAGTCTGTTATTATTAATAAAGCAATTCAAAGTTTATCTTCTTTATCTATCTTCTTCTTCTTTCCCCATCATCAAGCGATGCTCCGTGGCTTGCCCTCGTAAGAGGATCCCGCACATCAGAAACTTGCTGATTATTTCTGTTCAAATTTATTTTCAGATCTATAAGTTTATAGGCTGGAAAACAAATTCTGCAAGAGCATTTAAAGCTCCCACAGGCTGTGAAAGTGTGAGTCTGGTTACCAACACCACGAACTTAGATCTAAATCTTCACTGCTTATTATTTTCTTCTATTTTCTAGATCTCGTTCTTAAATAATTTACTTAAATAATTTCTTAAAAATTCAAACTAATAGGATATAGAAAATAACTTCTTATTTATCTAGCATTAAAATTATCATTTAATTCATTCCAATAAAACCGAATAAAAATTAAAATTAATTTAAATAAAAACTCATTATTAATCATTATTAATATAATCACTATTAAAGAAAATTTCTGGGTATTACAAAAACAACCCCGTGAGAGGGGTATATTTGTTAATATTAGAAAACAACCCTGTAAGAGGGCTATATCTTTCAAAATGAGAGAACAACCACTTAAAAGTGGTATATTATTTAATATGAGAAAACAACCCCTAAAAAGTGGTTTATTTTATAATATGAGAAAACAACCCTGTAAGAGGGGTATATTTGCCAATATGAGAAAACAACCACGTAAAAGGGGTAAATTTGTCAATATTAGAAAACAACCCCGTAAGAGGGCTATATCTTTCAAAATGAGACAACAACCCCAAAAAAATAGTGTATTTTATAATATGAGAGAACAACCCTGTAAGAGGGCTATATCTTTCAAAATGAGTAAACAACCCCTAAAAAGTGTTATATTTTTCAATATGAGAAAACAACCCCGTAAAGTGGGTATATTTGTCAATATTAGAAAACAACCCCGTAAGAGGGCTATATCTTTCAAAATGAGAAAACAACCCCAAAAAAGTGGTATATCATTTAATATGAGAAAACGACCCCGTAAGAGGGGTATATTTGTCAATATGAGAAAATAACCCCGTAAGAGGTGTATATTTGTGAATATTAGAAAACAACCCCCTAAGAGGGATATATCTTTCAAAATGAGAAAACAACCGCAAAAGGGGTATATTTGTCAATATGAGAAAACAACCACATAAGAGTGGTATATTTGTCAATATTAGAAAATAACTCCGTAAGAGGGATATATCTTTCAAAATAAGAAAACAACCACAAAAAAATGGTGTATTTTATAATATAAGAGAACAACCCTGTAAGAAGGCTATATCTTTCAAAATGAGAAAACATCCTCTAAAAAGTGGTATATTTTTTAATATGAGAAAACAACCTCGTAAGAGGGGTATATTTGTTAATATGAGAAAACAACCCTGTAAGAGAGGTATATTTGTCAATATTAGAAAACAACCCCGTAAGAGGGATATATCTTTCAAAATGAGAAAACAAGCCCTAAATAGTGGTATATTTTATAATATGAGAAAACAACCCCGTAAGAGGGTTATATTTGTCAATATGAGAAAACAACCTCGTAAGAGGGGTATATATTTCATAATGAGAAAACAACCCCGCAAGAGGGGTATATTTGTCAATCTGAAAAAATAATCCCATAAGAAGGGTATATTTGTTAATATGAGAAAACAACCTCGTTGGAGGGGTATATTTGTTAATATTAGAAAAAAAAACACCATAAGAGAGGTATACCTTTCATAAGGAGAAAACAACCCCAGAACTGTGACATATTTTTTAATATAAGGAAACAACCCCGTAAGAGGGGTATATTTGTCAATATGAGAAAACAACCCGTGAGAGGGGTATATTTGTCAATATCAGAAAACAACCCTATAAGAGGAGTATATTTGTCAATATTAGAAAACAACCCCGTAAGAGGAGCATATTTGTCAATATGAAAAAACAATCCCGTAAGTGGGGTATATTTGTCAATATTAGAGAACAACCCCGTAACAGGGATATATCTTTCAAAATGAGAAAATAACCCCAAAAAAAATGGTGTATTTTATAGTACGAGTGAACAACCCCGTAAGAGGGGTATATTTGTCAATATTATAAACTAATCCCGTAAGAGGGATATATCTTTAAAAATGAGAAAATGACCCAAAAAAGTGGTATTTTTTTAATATGAGAAAACAACCCTGTAACAGGGGTATATTTGTTAATATGAGAAAATAATCCTATAAGAGGGGTATATATTTCAAAATTAGAAAGCAACCCCAAAAAAGTGGTATTTTTTTAATATGAGAAAATAATCCTATAAGAGGGGTATATATTTCAAAATTAGAAAGCAACCCCAAAAAAGTGGTATTTTTTTAATATGAGAAAACAACCCTGTAAGAGGGGTATATTTGTCAATATGAGAAAATAACCCGTAAGAGGGGTATATTTATCAATATTAGAAAACAACCCCGTAATATATTTGTCAATATTAGAAAACAATCCCGTAAGAGGGGTATATTTGTCAATATGAGAAAATAATTCCGTAAGAGGGGTGTATTTCTCAATATTAGAAAACAACCCCGTAAGAGGGCTATATTTGTCAATATTACATAACAACCCCGTAAGAGGGATATATCTTACAAAATGAGAAAACAACTTCAAAAAAATGGTGTATTTTATAATACAAGAGAACAACCCCGTAAGAGCAGTATATTTGTCAATATTATAGAATAACCCCGTAAGAGGGATATATCTTTTAAAATGAGAAAATGACCCCAAAAAGTGGTCTATTTTTTAATATGAGAAAACAACCCTGTAAGAGGGGTATATTTGTCAATATGAGAAAATAACCCTAAAAAATTAGTATATTTAATAATATGAGAAAACAACCCCGTAAGAGGGGTATATTTGTCAATATGGGAAAACAACCCTATAAGAGGGGTATATTTGTCAATATGAGAAAACAACCCCGTGAGAGGTGTATATTTGTCAATATTAGAAAACAACAACGTTAGAGGGATATATCTTTCAAAATGATTAAACAACCCCAAAAAAATAGTGTATTTTATAATATGGGAAAACAACCCCGCAACATAGGTATATTTGTCAATATTATTAAACAACACCGTAAGAGGGATATATCTTTCAGAATGAGAAAACAACCCCAAAAAGTAGTATAATTTTTAATATGAGAAATCAACCCTATAATAGGCGTATATTTGTTAATATGAGAAAACAACCCCGTGAGAGTGGTATATCTATCAAAATGAGAAAACAACCCAAAAAAAATTGGTATATTTTATAATATGATAAAACAACCCCATAAGAAGGGTACATTTGTCAATATGAGAACACAATCCCGTAGGAGGGATATTTTTGTCAATATTTAAAAATAACCCCGTAAGAGGGGTATATCTTTTATAATGAGAAAACAACCCCAAAAAAGTTGTATATTTTTTAATAGGAGAAAACAATCCCGTAAGAGGGGTATATTTGTCAATATCAGAAAATAACTCCCTGAGAGGGATATATCTTTCAAAATGAGAAAACAACCCCAAAAAAGTGGTGTATTTTATAATATGAGAAAACAACCCCGTAAGAGGGGTATATTTGTCAATACTAGAAAATAACCCCGTTAGAGGGATATATCTTTCAAAATGGGAAAACAACCCCAAAAAAGTGTTATATTTGTTAATATGAGAAAACAACCCCATAACAGGGGTATATTTGTCAGTATGAGAAAACAACCCCGTAAGAGGTGTATAATTGTCAATATTAGAAAATGACCCCGTAAGAGTGATATATCTTTCAATATGAGAAAACAGCCCCAAAAAGTGGTATAATTTTTAATATGAGAAAACAATCCTGTAATAGGGGTATATTTGTTAATATGAGAAAACAACCCCATAATAGTGCTAATAATTTCAAAATGAGAAAACAACCCCATTAAAGTGGTATATTTAAAAATATGAGAAAACAACCTCGCAAAAAGGGTATATTTGTCATTATGAGAAAACAACCCCGTAAGAGGGGTATATTTGTCAATATCAAAAAACAACGCCGTAAGAGGGACGTATTTGTCAATATTAAAAAACAACCCCGTAAGAGGGGTATATCTTTCATAATGAGAAAACAACCCCAAAAAAGTGGTATATTTTTTAATATGAGAAAACAACCCCGTAAGAGGAGTATATTTGACAATATAAGAAACCAACCCCGTAAGAGGGATGTATTTGACAATATTAAAAAAGAACCCCGTAACA
The DNA here is from genome assembly GCF_019578655.1 of Ricinus communis. Taxonomy (NCBI): domain Eukaryota; kingdom Viridiplantae; phylum Streptophyta; class Magnoliopsida; order Malpighiales; family Euphorbiaceae; genus Ricinus; species Ricinus communis. The sequence goes on along the minus strand of NC_063261.1, from coordinate 109,196 downwards.
GGGGTATATTTGTCAATATCAGAAAATAACCCCATAAGAAGGGTATATTTGTCAATATCAGAAAACAACCCCGTAAGAGGGGTATATTTATCAATACTAGAAAACAACCCCGTTACAGGGATATATCTTTCAAAATGTGAAAACAACCTAAAAAAGTGGTATATTTATCAATATGAGAAAACAACCCCATAAGAGGGGTATATTTTTTAATATGAGAAAATAACCCTGTAAGAGGTATATATTTGTCGATATTAAAAAGTAACCCCGAAAGTGGGATATATCTTTTGAAATGAAAAAAAAAAAACCCAAAAAAAGTGGTATATTTTATAATATGAGAAAACAACCCCGTAAAAGGGGTGTATTTGTTAATATAAGAAAACAACCCCGTAAGAGGGGTATATCTTTAAAAATGAGAAAACAACCCCAAAAAAGTGGTATAATTTTTAATAGGAGAAAACAACCCTGTAGTAGGAGTATATTTGTTAACATGAGAAAACAACACCGTAAGAGGGGTATATCTTTCAAAATGACAAAACAACCCCAAAAAATTGGTATATTTTATAATATGAGAAAATAACGTCGTTAGAGGGGTATATTTGTCAATATGAGAAAACAACACCGTAAGTGGGATATATTTGTCAATATTAGAAAACAACCCCGAAGTGGGATATATCTTTCAAAATAAGGAAACAACTCCAGAAAAGTAGTATATTTTTTAATATGAGAAAACAACCCCGTTAGAGGGGTACATTTGTTAATATGAAAAGACAACCCCGTAAAGGGGGTATATTTATCAATATGAGAAAACAACCCCGTAAGAGGGGTATATTTGTCAAAATGAGGAAATAACCCCTAAGAGTTGTATATTTGTCAATATTAGAAAACAACCCCGTAAGAGGGATATATCATTCAAAATTAGAAAACAACCCAAAAAAAGTGGTGTATTTTATAATATGAGAAAACAACCCCGTAAGAGGGGTACATTTGTCGACACTAGAAAACAACCCCGTGTGAGGGGTATATATGTCAATATGAGAAAACAACCCCGTAAGAGGGGTATATCTTTCAATATAAGAAAACAACCCTGTAAGAGGGGTGTGTTTGTCAATATTAGAAAATAAGCCCGTAAGAGGGGTATATGTGTCAATATGAGAGAACAACCCGTAAGAGGGGTATATTTATCAATGTTAGAAAACAACCCCGTGAGAGGGGTATATTTGTCAAAATGAGAAAACAACCCTGTAAGAGGGGTGTATTTGTCAATGTTAGAAAACAACCCGTAAGAGGGGTATATGTGTCAATATGACAAAAACAACCCGTAAGAGGGGTATATGTGTCAATATGAGAGAACAACCCGTAAGAGGGGTATATTTGTCAAAATGAGAAAACAACCCTGTAAGAGGGGTGTATTTGTTGATATTAGAAAACAACCTGTAAGAGGGGTATATGTGTCAAGATGAGAGAACAACCCGTAAGAGGGGTATATTTGTTAATGTTAGAAAATAACCCCGTAAGAGGGGTATATCTTTCAATATCAGAAAACAACCCTGTAAGAGGGGTGTATTTGTCAATGTTAGAAAACAACACCGTAAGATGCGTATATTTATCAATATGAGAAAAAAAAACCCGTAAGAGGGGGTATATTTGTCAATATCAGAAAACAACCTCGTAAGAGGTGTGTATTTGTCAATATCAAAAAATAGCCCCGTAAGAGGGGTATATTTGTTAACATTAGAAAACAACCCTGTAAGAGGGTTATATTTGTCAATATGAGAAAACAACTCCGTAAGAGGGGTATATTTGTCGATATGGGGGTAAGAGGGATATATCTTTCAAAATTAGTAAACAGCCTCAAAAAAGTGGTATATTTTTTAATATGCGAAGACAACCCCGTAAGAGGGGTATATTTGTCAATATGAAAATAACCCCGTAAGAGGGGTTATATTTGTCAGTATTAGAAAACAACCCCGTAAGAAGGATATATCTTTCAAAATGAGTAAACAACCCCAAAAAGGTGGTATATTTTTTAATACGAGAAAATAACCCCGTAAGAGGGGTATATGTGTCAATATGAGAAATAAACACCGTAAGAGGGGTATATCTTTCAATATGAGAAAACAACCCCGTAAGAGGGGTATATTTGTCAATATTAGAAAAAACCTCGTAAAAGGGGTATATTTGTCAATATGAGAGAACAACCCGTACGAGCGATATATTTGTTAATTTTAGAAAACAACCCCGTAAGAGGGGTATATCTTTCAATATGAGAAAACAATCTCGAAAGAGGGGTATATTTGTCAATATTAGAAAAGAACCCCGTAAGAGGGGTATATTTATTAATATGAGAAAAAAACCCGCAAGAGGGGTGTTTGTCAATATCAGAAAACAACCCTGTAAGAGGTGTATATTGTTCAATATGAGAAAACAACCCCATAAGAGGGGTAAATTTGTCAATATTAGATAACATCCCTGTAAGAGGGATATATCTTTCAAAATGAGTAAACAACCCCAAAAAAAGGTATATTTTTTAATATGATAAAACAACCCCGTAAGAGGAGTATATTTGACAATATGAGAAAACAACCCTGTAAGAGGGGTATATCTTTCAATTTGAGAAACAACCCGCGAGAAGGGTATATTTGTCAATATTGGAAAACAACCCTGTAAGAGGGGTATATTTCTCAATATGAAAAAATAACCCCGTAACAGGGGTACATTTGTCAATACTAGAAACCAACCCCGTAAAAGGGGTACATCTTTCAAAATGAGGAAACAACGCCAAAAAAGTGGTAAATTTTTTAATATGAGAAAACAACTCCGTAAAAGGCGTATTTTTGTCAATATTAGAAAACAACCTCGTAAGAGGGGTATATTTGTCAATAGGGGTATATCTTTAGAAATGAGAAAACAACTCCAAAAAAGTGGTATATTTTTTAATATGAGATAACAACCCCGTAAGAGGGGTATATTTGTCAATATGAGAAAACAACCCCGTAATAGGGGTACATTTATCAATACTAGAAACCAACCCCATAAGAGGGGTACATTTTTCAAAATGAGAAAACAACGCCAAAAAAGTAGTAATTTTTTTAATATGAGAGAACAACCCCGTAAAAGGCGTATTTTTATCACTATTAGAAAACAACACCGTAAGAGGGGTATATTTGTCCATATTAGCAAACAAACCCCGTTAGAGGGGTATATCTTTAAAAATGAAAAAACAACTCTAAAAAAGTGGTATACTTTTTAATATGAGATAACAACCCCGTAAGAGAGGTATATTTGTTAATATGGGAAAACAACCCTATAAAAGGGGTATATTTTTCAATTTGAGAAATAACCCGCGAGAAGGGTATATTTGTCAATATTAGAAAACAACCCTGTAAGAGGGGTATATTTGTCAATATGAGAAAACAACGCCGTTAGAGGGGTATATTTGTCAATATTAGAAAACAACCTCGTAAGAGGTGTGTATTTGTCAATATCCGAAAATAGCCCCGTAAGAGGGGTATATTTGTCAACATTAGAAAACAACCCCATAAGAGGGTTATATTTGTCAATATGACAAAACAACTCCGTAAGAGGGGTATATTTGTCGATATGGGGGTAAGAGGGATATATCTTTCAAAATTAGTAAATAGCCTCAAAAAAGTGGTATATTTGTCAATATCAGAAAACAACCGTGTAAGAGGTGTATATTGTTCAATATGAGAAAACAACCCCATAAGAGGGGTAAATTTATCAATATTAGATAACAACCCCGTAAGAGGGATATATCTTTCAAAATGAGTAAACAACCCCAAAAAAATGGTATATTTTTTAATATGATAAAACAATCCCGTAAGAGGAGTATATTTGTCAATATTGGAAAACAACCCTGTAAGAGTGGTATATTTGTCAATATGAGAAAACAACCCCTTAACAGGGGTACATTTGTCAATACTAGAAACCAACCCATCTCAAAATAGTGGGTACAAGAAAACAACAAAAAGTGGAGGGTATATCTTCAAAATGAGAAAACAACGCCAAAAAAGTGGTAAATTTTTAATATGAGAAAACAAACCCGTAAGAGGCGTATTTTTGTCAATATTAGAAAACAACCCCGTAAGAGGGGTATATTTGTCAATATTAGAAAACAAACCCCGTAAGAGGGGTATATCTTTAGAAATGAGAAAACAACTCCAAAAAAGTGGTATATTTTTTAATATGAGATAACAACCCCGTAAGAGGGGTATATTTGTCAATATGAGAAAACAACCCCGTAATAGGGGTACATTTATCAATACTAGAAACCAACCCCATAAGAGGGGTACATTTTTCAAAATGAGAAAAGAACGCCAAAAAAGTGGTAATTTTTTTTAATATGAGAGAACAACCCCGTAAAAGGCGTATTTTTGTCAATATTAGAAAACAATACTGTAAGAGGGGTATATTTATCCATATTAGCAAACAAACCCCGTTAGAGGGGTATATCTTTAAAAATGAAAAAACAACTCCAAAAAAGTGGTATATTTTTTAATATGAGATAACAACCCCGTAAGAGGGGTATATTTGTTAATATGGGAAAACAACCCTGTAAGAGGGGTATATCTTTCAATTTGAGAAACAACCCGCGAGAAGGGTATATTTGTCAATATTAGAAAACAACCCTGTAAGAGGGGTATATTTGTCAATATGAGAAAACAATCCCGTAACAGGGGTACATTTGTCAATACTAGAAACCAACCTCGTAAGAGGGGTACATCTTTCAAAATGAGAAAACAACGCCAAAAAAGTGGTAACTTTCTTAATATGAGAAAGGGTATATCTTTAGAAATGAGAAAACAACTCCAAAAAAGTTGTATATTTTTTAATATGAGATAACAACCCCGTAAGAGGGGTATATTTGTCAATATGAGAAAAGAACCCTGTAATAGGGGTACATTTATCAATACTAGAAACCAACCCCATAAGAGGGGTATATCTTTCAAAATGAGAAAACAACGCCAAAAAAGTGGTAATTTTTTTAATATAAGAAAACAACCCTGTAAAAGGCGTATTTTGATCAATATTAGAAAACAACACCGTAAGAGGGGTATATTTGTCCATATTAGCAAACAAACCCCCTTAGAGGGGTATATCTTTAAAAATGAAAAAACAACTCCAAAAAAGTGGTATATTTTTTAACATGAGATAACAACCCCGTAAGAGGGGTATATTTGTTAATATGGGAAAACAACCCTGTAAGAGGGGTATATCTTTCAATATGAGAAAACAACCCGCAAGAGGCGTATATTTGTCAATATTAGAAAATAACCCAGTTAGAGGGGGTAGATTTATCAATATGAGAAGACAACCACATAACAGTACTATATTTGTCAATATGAGAAAATAACCCGGTAATAGGGGTATATTTCTCAATACAAGAAACCAACCCCGTAAGAGGGATATATCTTTCAAAATGACTAAGAAAACCCCAAAAAAGTGGTATATTTTTTTATATGTGAAAACAACCCCGTAAGAGGGGTATATTTGTTAATATGACAAAACAACCCCATAAGAGGGATATATCTTTCAATATGAGAAAACAACCCCGTAAGAGGAGTATATTTGTCAATTTTAGAAAAGAACCCCGTAAGAGGGGTATATATTTCAATATGAGAAAAAAACCAGTAAGAGGGGTATACTTGTCAATAATACAAAACAACCCCGTAAGAGGGGTATATTTGTCAATATCAGTAAATAGCCCCGTAAGAGGGGTATATTTCTGAATATTAGAAAACAACCCCATAAGAGGGATATATCTTTCAAAATCAGAAAACAACCTCAAAAAAATGGTGTGTTTTATAATATGAGAAAACAACTCCGTAAGAGGGGTATATTTGTCAATATTAGAAAATAACCCCGTAAGAGAGGTATATTTGTCAATATTAGAGAACAACCCCGTAAGGGAGATATATCTTTCAAAATGAGTAAACAACTCCAAACATGTGGTACATTTTTTAATATGAGAAACAACCCCGTAAGAGGGGTATATTTATCAATATGAGAAATCAACTTCGTAAGAGGGGTATATCTTTCAAAATCACAAAACAACCCCAAAAAAGTGGTATAATTTTTAATATGAGAAAATAACCCCGTAGGAGTGGTGTATATGTCAATATGAGAAACAGCCCCGTAAGAGGGGTATATCTTTGAATATGAGAAAACATCCCCGTAAGAGGGGTGTATTTGTCAATATTAGAAAATAACCCCGTAAGAGGGGTATATTTGTCAATATGAGAGAACAACCCGTAAGAGGGGTATATTTGTCAATGTTAGAAAATAACTCCGTAAGAGGGGCATATCTTTCAATATGAGAAAACATCCCCGCAAATAGGGTATATTTGTCAATATGAGAAAACAACAGCGTAAGAGGGATATATCTTTCAAAATGAGTAAACAACCCCAAAAAAGTGGTATATTTTTTAATATGAGAAAACAACGGCGTAAGAGGGGTATATTTGTCAATATGATAAAACAACCTTGTAAGAGGGGTATATCTTTCAATTTGAGAAAACAACCCGCGAGAAGGGTATATTTGTCAATATTAGAAAATAACCCCGTTAGAGGGGGTATATTTGTCAATATGAGAAGACAACCCCGTAAGAGGGATATATTTTTCAATATGAGAAAACAGCCCCGTAATAGGGGTACATTTGTCAATACTAGAAACCAACCTCGTAAGAGGGATACATCTTTCAAAATGAGAGAACAGCGCCTAAAAATGGTAGATTTTTTAATATGAGAAAACAACCCGGTAAGTGGCGTATATTTGTCAATATTAGAAAACAACCCCGTAAGAGGGGTATATTTGTCAATATGAGAAAATAACCCTATAAGAGGGGTATATATTTCAATATGAGAAAACAACCCATAAGAGGAGTATATTTGTCAATATCAGATAATAGCCCCGTAAGAGGGGTATATTTGTTAATATTAGAAAATAACCCCGTAATAGGTGTATATTTATCAATATTACAAAACAACCCCCCGCAAGAGGGATATATTTGTTAATATTAGAAAACAACCCCATAAGAGGGATATATCTTTCAAAATGACAAAACAACCCCAAAAGTGGTGTATTTTATAATATGAGAAAACAACTCCGTAAGAGGGGTATATTTGTCAATATTAGAAAATAACCCCGTAAGAGGGGTATATTTGTCAATATTAGAGAACAACCCCATAAGAGAGATATGTCTTTCAAAATGAGTAAACAACTCCAAAAATATGGTATATTTTTTAATATGACAAAACAACCCCGTAGGAGGGGTATATTTATCAATATAAGAAAACAACTCCGTAAGATGGGTATTTTTGTCAATATTAGAAAACAACCCCGTAAGAGGGATATATCTATCGAAATCACTAAACAACCCAAAAAAAGTGGTATATTTTTTAATATGAGAAAATAACCACGTAAGAGAGGTATATATGTCAATATGAAAAAACAACCCCGTAAGAGAGGTATATATGTCAATATGAAAAAACAACCCCATAAGAGGGGTATATCTTTCAATATGAGAAAATAACCACGTAAGAGAGGTATATATGTCAATATGAAAAGACAACCCCGTAAAGGGGTATATCTTTCAATATGAGAAAATAACCCCGTAAGAGGGTTGTATTTGTCAATATTAGGAAATAACGCCGTAAGAGGGGTATATGTGTCAATATGAGAGAACAACATGTAAGTGGGGTATATTTGTCAATGTTAGAAAACAACCACGTAAGAGGGCTATATCATTCAGTATGAGAAAACAACCCAGTAAGAGGTGTATATTTATCCATATGAGAAAAGAAACCCGCAAGGGGGTATATTTATCAATATTAGAAAACAAGCCCGTAACAGGTGTGTTTTTGTCAAAATCCGAAAATAGCACCGTAAGAGGGAGATATTTGTTAATTTTTAAAAACAACCCCGTAAGAGGGATATATTTGTCAATATGAGAAAACAACTCCGTAAGAGGGGTATATTTGTCGATATTAGAAAACAACCCCGTAAGAGCGGTGGTATATCTTTCAATATGAGAGAACAACCCCGTAAGAGGGATATATCATTCAAAATGAGTAAACCACCGAAAAGTGGTATATGTGTCAATATGAGAAATAAACCCCGTAAGAAGGGTGTATATTTCAATATGAGAAAACGAGCCCGTAAGAGGGTTATATTTGTCAATATTAGAAAATAACCTTGTAAGAGGTATATTTATCAATATTAGAAAAGAACCTCGTAAGAGGGGTATATTTATATATATGAGAAAAAACCCGTAAGAGGGGTATTTGTCAATATCAGAAAACAACCCCGTAAGAGGTGTATATTTGTCAATATCAGATAATATCCCCGTAAGAGGGGTATATTTGTCAATATCAGAAAATAGCCTCATAAGAGGGGTATATTTGTCAAAATTAGAAAACAACCCCGTAAGAGGGATATATCTTTCAAAATGAGAAAACAACTCCAAAAAAGTGGTGTATCTTATAATATGAGAAAACAACCCCGTAAGAGGGGTATATTTGTCAATACTACAAAACAACCCCGTAAGAGGGATATATCTTTCAAATTGAGAAAACAACCCCAAAAAGTGCTTTTTTTTAATATGAGAAAAGAACGCCGTAAGAGGGATATATTTTTCAAAATGAGAAAACAACCCCGTAAGAGGGGTATATTTGTCAATATGAGAAAACAACCACGTAAGAACGATATATCTTTCAATATGAGAAAACAACCACGTAAGAGGGGTATATTTATCAATATTAGAAAACAACGCCGTATGAGGGGTATATTTGTCAATATAAGAAAATAGCCCTGTAAGAGGGGTATATTTGTTAATACTAGAAAATAACCCCGTAACAGGGGTATATTTGTCAATATGAGAAAATAACCCCGTAAGAACGGTATATCTTTCACTATGAGAAAAAAACCCTATAAAAGAGGTATAGTTATCAATATTAGGAAACAACGCCGTAAGAGGTGTATAATTGGTCAAAATGAGAAAAAACTGTAAGAGGGGTATATTTGTCAATATTAGAAAACAACCCCGTAAGAAGGGTATAATTGTCAATATAAGAAAATAGCCCTGTAAGAGGGGTGTATTTGTCAATATTAGAAAACAAGCCTATCAGAGGGATATATCTTTCAAGATGAGTGAACAACCCCAAAAAAGTGGTATATTATTTAATATGAGAAAATAACCCCGTAAGAGGGGTATATTTGTCAATATGAGAAAACAACCCCGTAAGAGGGGTATATCTTTCAATATGAGAAAATAACCCCGTAAGAGAGGTATATTTGTCAAAATTAGAAAAAAACCCCGTAGCAGGGGTATATTTGTCAATATGAGAAAACAACCCGTAAGAGCGGTATATTTGTCAATATTAGAAAACCACCCCGTAAGAGGGATTTATCCTTCAAAATTAGAAAACATGACAAAAAAATTATGTATTTTATAATATGAGAAAACAACCCCGTAAGAGGGGTATATTAGTCAATATGAGGACATAACCCCGTAAGAGGGGTATATCTTTTAAAATGAGAAAACAACCCCAACAAAGTGGTATATAATTTAATATGAGAAAACAACCCCGTAAGAGGGGTATATTTGTCAATACTACAAAATAACCCCGTAAGAGGGATATATCTTTCAAATTGAGAAAACAACCCCAACAAAGTGGTATATATTTTAATATGAGAAAACAACCCCGTAAGGGGGGTATATTTGTCAATATTAGAAAACAACCCCGTAAGAGGGGTATATTTGTCAATATTAGAAAATAACCTCGTAAGAGGGGTATATTTGTTAATATTAGAGAACAATCCCGTAAGAGGGGTATATTTGTTAATATTAGAGAACAATCCCGTAAGAGGGTCATATTTGTTAATATTAGAAAATAGCCCTGTAAGAGGGGTATATTTGTCAATATTAGAAAATAACCCCGTAAGAGGCATATATCTTTCAACATGAGTAAACAACCCCAAAAAAGTGGTATATATTTTAATATCAAAGAAAACAATGAGGTGAAGAGGGTATATTCAACATGCATAAAACAACTTTGAAGAGGTGGGTATATCTTTCGCAATCCGAGAAAACAACCTCCCTAAGAAGGTATATTCATTGGGAGAACAACCCTGCCAGGCAAGGGTATAGTCAATTAGAAACAACCCCAGAAGAGGGATATATTTTCAATATGAGAAAACAGCCCCGTAATAGGGGTATATTTGTCAATACTAGAAACCAACCCCGTAAGAGTGATACATATTTCAAAATGAGAGAATATTTTTCAAAAATGGTGGTATATTTTTAATACGAAACAACC